>NC_080388.1:63740519-64040519 GCF_028751815.1 Salvia miltiorrhiza | reverse complement strand
AAATCTCGATTCCTTCACTTCATGTTTTTCTTTTTTCTAAAAAAATAAAAACATGATTTTCAATTATAATAATTGATTATATGATCAAAAAAGTAGGTTATATGTCTGAAAAGTAGCTGTCCGAGCGGCTACCTCTTTGGATGCTTATTTTCCGCCTGGCTACACACTTTATTCAATAAGAAACTAATTTTTATATATTTTTTTATAAAATGAAATAATTCAAGATTTTAGTAAATGATCGAATGCATTATTTAATCATATAAATTAAATAAATCTTCCCAATTAAAAAATAATCATTGACTGATACAATGCTTTTGCTATTATTACATATTTTTCTTAAACTAGTATTTTTCTGACACAAATATAATTATATACAAAAAGTGTAATACTTTTTTTAAAAACAAAGCAATCCATTAATATTTAAAAATATATTAGACGATTCACTTAAACTTAAATATAAAATTAATATTTTTATAGAAATGTTTTTTTTTTCGTTATCACTTAATAAAGTGACATTTTTGTATACATCGAGAATAACTACTGTGTTGTAGCTTCATTTAAGTAATGGACAATAATGACAAGTTAGGCCACATGTTGTTCGGTAAGCATGCGAAGAAATCTGATTGCGCCACGTATGCAATGATTTTTTGATGGCATGATAATGAAAATCAAGCGGCGCAGAGACTGTGGATTGTTAAATGGTTTGTTTCCCTTTCACTTTCTCGGACTCGGTAACACCAAATTTTCAAATTAAAATTTAATTATTGGAGAAGAAAATCACAACCATACGACCCGACCCGAACCTTCCCCACCCGACCACAGCTTCGTACGTCTTCAATCTTCATGCCTTCACTTTCAAAAACAAAAAAAGAAAAAAAAAAGAAAAGAAAAATAAGAAAACCTCACCCGCAGCCATTAAATTCCACCTACCAATCAATCAAAACTCGTATTGATTTGTGATTTTAACACACAAAAAATCGCACCGACGCACCCGAATGCTCTAGAAGATTCGGCGCTATGACGATCTCGAACGCGGTGGTGGGGAATTTGACGACGATTTACCTTGTTGTCATCGCCGCGATGAAGGCCTACGGCCTGGCCGTGGGGCGGAGCTTCGGCAGCGGCTACGTCCTCGCCCTCTCCACGGCGGTGGTGGCAGCCATCGTCATCGCCAGCCTCACCTGGGACGTCTCGCGGAAGGTCACGCAGGCGCTCATAGCGCGCGATCACCCACACGAAATGTGTCGCGGCGGCATCTGCTGGCACGGCGTCGCCGTCAAATCGCCGGCCTCTCAGGTCCGGTTCCGCCTCCCTCACCATCATCATTATTGATAATTCCTCAATTATAAAATTTATTCAAATCGGTGTCGAGAATCTGTTTTGCAGCAGAATTTTTAGGGATTGTAAACATAGGAGTATATAATATGTGTGTACATATATATCGGTGGAAATATATAGATAAAAAAACATCTTCTCCTCTGCTTTTCTTCGCATTTTCTTGTTTTATTCCATCTAAAAATCTTACACATGCTTTTCAATAGCTGATGCAAAATTCTTGTGTGCGTGGAAAGGTTTTTGCTGGTATTGTAAATTGAAATTTAAAGTAAGAAGGTAATGGCTCGTGCATAGATAAATGGATATTTGGGACTTGAGATTTTGCCTGTGTAGTGTATGTACATACATATATTGTCAGATGTATGGAACATATAATTATATCTACGCTGAATCAATTCATCAATTCTTGAAATATAATTTTTTTTTGTGTCCAAAATTTTGCACTTGACACACAATTCTGTAGATGTTATGGTGCTCATGTGATGGCAAAATTTTGCACTTGACACAGTAGTACCCAACTCATTCGGACTTTCATGGTTTTTGTAGTTTTGTTTTAGACTTATTTTGCCAACACATATAGTTTTATAATCTTTTAAAACTCGATGTTAATCCCATCACGCCATTCGATTTCGAGCTGGTCATTCGATTTTGGATTATTTTTTCATTCGGGCTAAATTTTATTTAAATGAAATTTCGGCCATAACTTCAATGTTTACAAATAAAAGTCACTACAGGTTTAACTTTTCTCAATAATCGTATTCTTGTATCGCAAAATAGGTCGTATATGTTTTGAACTAAAACAATTAACTTTGTGTTATATTCAAAATTGAATATCATTGTAGTAATATATCGTAACTAAATACTTTTGTTATGAGGTAAGAATGGGGCATACATTTAATATAAGTTATGATCTTTCTTTACTTTTAGTGTCAGAAATTATTTTATGAACTGTTGGAGAAAAATTAAAACATACTAGTATTTCATATACTTCTAAACTTTATTATCAAATTTACAAGTAAAATAATTGATTTTGACAATTAATAAAGAAAATATTCATTAATTAGGCCGACTCATTCGATTTTCTAAGCGACTTTTGAGATAAACTAAAATATATACCCCTAACGAAGGAATAAAGTAGCATATGTTGTTAAGTCTAGCATGGGAAATAGGTTGAGCCCATTCTTGGCTAAGCCATATGCTTGAATGCATACTTAAAAGACAATTGGTGGTGAGGCTCTTCATCGCTCCATCTTGGGGAATTTAATTGAGGGGGCTGAATTTATACGGATTGGGGGTCGGTACCCCCGATTTTTTTGGGATATTTCGTATATTTTAGGCATTTTTTTATTTAAAACAAGCATAATAATAATAATAACGAACACTATTTTCATAAATTATTTATTTTTAATATACTACAATTTTTTTTGAGACATTCTGTACATTTTAAGCATTTTTTATTAAAAGAAAAGCATAATAACTATGATACGAATAATATTTTTATAGATTATATAATTTTAAATAACATAATTAACATTAAATTAAATATATATGAGTTGACGTAACAAGTAAATCAACTTTTATAAGACAAAGTTCTTTTATAGTAGATATAAGACATATATACTTAAACTCAAAATTTGGGGGGTGCTCCAGCCCCCAGTCCCCGTGTTGCTCCGCATTTGCAATGCAAATTAGGGTGCATGCCTTGATACAAGAAGCTCTGTCACTGTTTCTCGCTTATTTCTTGGATCATTTTTGGTTTCTTGGCGTTCAAAGAAGCAACATAAGATAACATCTAATCCTGATTTTGAGCGACAAACTTGAACTTCCAACAAGCCGACCATGGGCCATTTTGGGCCTGTAAAGGCTGCCGGATACCATAGGGCCCCAAAACACAAAAGACTAAAAGTCTTCCCCAAGTTTGGGTCCATGTAAGGTGTTTTTATTGCTTCATCTGTCTACGAAAATATGTTCTGATTTGTTATTTTCGTTTGTCTATATCATTTATAGATTTACAACATTTTTCATTCGTGGGTTCTTTCTCTTACTAATTATTTCTATTTTTTAAATCTATGGGATCTTTTTTCTTTTTTTACTCATTAAATAAATAATTATTTTTAAAAAAAAAGTCGTACCGCCCTTCATTAAGAATTATTTGTGTGGACATAGAAAGTATTATTATCAAATGTATAAGTAATATATGTTGAACTAGTGCAAATGATAAATAATATAATGCCCAATTTGAGAAGTTTATAGCTCATACAATAAGGTTTGTCCCTTTGATTTGGGCCTTTTTATTTTTATTTTTTATCATTGTATTGGGTTTCATTTTATATACTTTCATCAATTTTTGTTTACAATTGGTCCTTTTCATTTGGGCCTCCTTTTATGTTCATGCTAACCCGGCAACTCTACCTTAAATGCCTATAGGATAAACTTCATAAACTCATGAATTTATACAGTAACTCGCAAACCTTAAAAAATTGGTAAATTGAGTGCGCTAGTGAGATTCGAATCTACTACTATAACTTTTGGGTTTTGGAGCACCAGGTTGAGTTCAAGTACAAATCCATTTAATGTAAAAATTAAAAATTTTACACTTAACTTATAAAGTTATTGCACTTAATGTATAAAATATCTGTATTTTTGTAGTAATAAATTGCACTATAATTATGCTAATTTTGGAATTCAAACACAAGACCACTAAAGTGTAGATACTTTATAGTGTAAAGTGCAATAATTTTATAAGTTAAGTGTAAGTGATTTTTAGTTTGTACGTTAAGTGAAATTTTTATTTGATCCAATGCCTTGGAGCACCTACTCAAACACTAGCTAATTAACATAAACATTAATTTTAATTTATTAAATTTTCATTAGAATTTGTTAATTGCAATAAAAGTTCCTAGGATAAAGTTAACGTACCCAGTAGAATTCAATTAGGTTAAAATTAGCGCACATTCGGATACAAGGAAACGTGTGGCAGTGACAAAAAGAGAGAACCCTATTCATTTAGCAGCAAAACAAAAACAAAACAAATCGAACAGAATTGGCGATATTCGTATTGTTTAATAAGCTAAGATTAGAATAACAGCGGAACGAATTACAAATATGATCTACTCCACTGCTTGTTAATTTAATTTGACTCACAGATCTATTAATCGTCAATCAAATCTTCATAAACTTTTTTACTCGAAACTAACTATATGTACAGATCCAATAATGAAATTGGGAGATGTTCCGCTACCAGCACTGATCAGTCTCCCACGACCGCCCCCGCGGCGTCACCGTTGCCGGCCGCCGCCGCCAGGATAGACTGTTGTCGTAGACCGCGCGCTTCTCCGGGTCGGAGAGTGTGGAGTACGCGGCGTGCACTCGAATGAACTCGTCCGCCGTCTCGCCGCCCTTGTTGGCGACGTCGGGGTGCAAAGTCCGCGCCAGCTTCCGGTAGGCGGACTTGATTTCCTGGAAAGTTGCGCCGGCGTCGATCCCTAGCACGTCGTAGCACGACGCCGCCTGGGAGGCGGTCCTGCTTATCTCCGCGGTGGCGTAGCCGGCGGAGATGCGGAGCGAGCTCCGGAGAGTAATCGGAGAATGCGGGGGCGGATTGGCGGTGAAGCGGCGGGAGAATAGCTTGCTGTGGAGGGAAAATGATGTGGAGGAAGCCATTGGAGGAAAACGCAGAAATGTGTGAGAGGTGATGATTGATGCGTTTTGTGTTTAAGGTGGAATATATAGAGTAGTAGTGGAAGGTATTCATTGTTGGGTTTATTTTCTTTTTTCTTTTATCTGTTCCAACCAAATTAATGGATTTGATTGATTAAACTTAACTTCAGCTAAATTGATGATGAAAAACACATGACTAACTTCGAAGACGCGCAATGGAAAAAAAAAAAAAAAGAGTAGTGGTTTAAACTTAAAATACTTATATGGTAGTATTATAGAAGAGCGATGCAAACTTGTTTTTTTTTTTAAAAAAAAAAAATATTACAACCGAAAAAAAAGGAAAAAAATTCACTCACACTCTAAGCTCATAGGGTGACTCGAACCCCCGATCTATTGGTTGAAGGAGAAGCGTCTTATCAACAGATTGCACTTTATTGTCTTGATGCAAACTTGTTTAATTGTCTGTAATGTAAGAAAGAAAACACAAATTCAGAACAAAAATTACATATGACCTTCTAGAATTTTTTTGGCCTCGATCAAACCCAAATCACTTAAAAACAAAAACACCACCTAAAAAATTACATGGTTCGATTATAATATGTTTATGGGAAGGAAAAGATGGATGTACTTAACTTAATAAAATTATCACACAATTTTCTTCTGAATAGAAAAGAACTGAGTGGTTCTCAAGTCAGGAATACTGACTACTATTTTTCTTTGTTTCTCAATTCTAACTATTTTTTTCATAAACTATAAACAAAATTTTCCCACACCAATTGTACTATACTAACTCATATTTATAATTGAAAAATTCGTTCGAAACTAGCTGTAACGAGAGCAATAAATAAATAGAATAATTGTTGCGCAAAATCAACCAATCAATTAACTCGTCAGCTAATGAATTTATATCAGAAGATTATCACACTCGACTGATCCATCAATTCAGTGGCGGTTTTGAGGGTGTGCGGGGTGGGCGACCGCACAGGGCCCGAAATATTGAGGGCCTCCGATTATATATAGGTCTATATATTTATATATACTTAAATAATTAAAAAATAAATAAATTTATTAACTAGTTCAGTGGAAAGATGCCCTCTTCAA
Source organism: Salvia miltiorrhiza (assembly GCF_028751815.1). Classification (NCBI taxonomy): domain Eukaryota; kingdom Viridiplantae; phylum Streptophyta; class Magnoliopsida; order Lamiales; family Lamiaceae; genus Salvia; species Salvia miltiorrhiza. Next base: position 64,034,423 of record NC_080388.1, on the reverse strand, counting down.
GTTATGTGAAATCTTGTTGATGTAGGTTCGATTCTTGAGAGTTACAATTTTACATTTTTATTGCTTTGGGGCCCTTTTCCTTCATTAAGTGGTGTGTGAAATTGATGATGAAAGTGTTATTAGTGATTTTGTTTAGTTATAATTTTATATTTTTATTGCTTTGGGGCTCTTTTCCTTCATTAAGTGGCGTGTGAAATTGATGATCAAAGTGTTATTAGTGATTTTGTTTCAAAATTTACAAGGAGAGCAACACTTCTCAAGTAAATGTTTTAGTTTTTACATGCTTATTGTGTAATATAATAATAATAATAATAATAATAATAATAATAAAAACTATCGTTCGGTAATATATATTTTTTTGTTTTATAATTTTGACACATTTTTAGCAATAAAAAGGGCCCGATTTTAAATTTCGTACCGGGCCTTCCGTAGGTTAGCCCCGCCCCTGCATCAATTGATAATCTCAATTCAATTGATTCCATCAAATTCAGACGATCCCATCAATTCGATCTAAACTCGATATAAATATATATGATGCAGGCATATTTTTCAATAGAAATAAAAAATCGCTCATTTGTTAAATGTAAGTTTTTCTTACATACTTTTATAAAATTAGGTAGTTTTTTTTTTTTGGACATTATAAAATTAGGTAGTTGCTATTTATGATTGATCGAAAATGAATAATTTATCCATTTTTCTGGATAGAATAAGTTTATCCTTTAATACTTTAGTACATAAATGGCAGTGGACCACATGCAGGAGATTCGTTGGCAATGTAATAGGCTGCGCTTATCCATATGTCGACCAAGGATGTGGATAAAACCCTGATTTGCTGACTCAAAACGTTAATTTCGGAAAACTTTGATAAAGACGTCCCTTTTGGATTATTGTCCAACTATTTTATCTTATTTTACAACTATTATATGACTATTAAAACACACCAGCAACGCAGCAAGTATAATATCATTGTTTATGTTTTTCCCAACTACAGTAACTCAATTTTTTATTTTTATTTTTTGTGATAGAACTACATTATTTCAAGAGGTAACAAATCATAGTTTGTTTGGCACCCGACAAAGTTTCACATGAAAAAAATTGGATTTACACACAAGATTAAAATATAGTGTTTTTTTTTTTTTTATAGAAGATTAAACTATAGTGTTGTGATTAAAGCAGTTCATCCTTTAATTTAAGGAAAATAGATCAATTGCAGATCAAAAGTTGATGACATCATTAACCGCCATTAATAGTATTTAAGGTCAGGATTTCAAAATGATCGATGTTTGCGTACTATAGTCTATGGAGCATTAACAAGATATTTATATACCCTAATTTTAACAAGGCATACTTTTTCTTTTTTGTATATACCCTAAATTTAGATACATTCTAATTTTGGATATTATTGCACACATAATTTTCACAATTTTCATTTGTAACTTATACATTACACTATTTATCCGATCCACAATTTACTTAGAGTGTGTTTGATATTGGCTAATACACTGTATTAGCTAATTTAGTACAGATCAGTCTAGTGTTTGGTACTAGTATTTAGTAATAATGTGGATGACTCGGTTTAATCCCACGATCCAGTATTATTAATCCAAATTTCTTAGAATTAATAATACTATATCCCCCTAGGATTAATTTAAATCAGGATATTCTGTATTTAGCCATGCAAACACCAACTCAGTATTAATAATCTGTCATTATCCACGCTAAATATCTTGGTTACAAATTATCATACATAATCCTTTAAAGAAAACCAAATGAGCCCTAACAATATCTTTATTGTGCAGCCCTTTTTCACTATCAATACTTTAAATAACTTTTTATTAAAATTTATGTCATGTTCAACTATGCATAATTATAGGGAATAGAAGGGATATATCTTTTGGAATGAGTTTTTTCAATTATTATCAGATGATTTATGGGGTCATTTTAATTTGTTAGAATTTTATGGTGTTACAATTCAAATAACTTTTTGTTGTCTCAAAGAATCTAGTGTTACAATTCAAATAACTTTAATTTTATATTCACTACTATTCCCTCCGTCCACGAAAGAACTTCCTATTTTTTTCTTTTTGAAACATCCATATAAAAACTTTCTATCTATTTTGGGACTATACCCCACCACTTAAAAATACCTCAATTACCCTTCCCTTTTCACCAATACGATAAATTACTAATACTTTTTCACCATTTCTAATACACTCAATAGCTTCATCTTCACTTTCAATATACTCAACAACATTTTATGAAAATCCGTGTCACTGTCTCTTAAGAATTTCTTTCGTGGATGGAGGGAGTATTAATTAGGGCAAATAGCGCCAAAATTCACGAACTTTTACCAGATTCTCGTTTTTCCCATGACTTTTAAATTTTAGATAAAAATGCATAACCTTTCAAATGATTCTGATTTTTTTCACGATGAACCTCTCCGACAAAAATTAAAACTGATGTGGCTTACTAATGCTGACGAGGATACGGCGTCGTTTACAATTTAATTTAAAATGTTGTCGTTTTATAATAAACGTTGTAGTTTTGTCTATAATTTTAAATTATTAAAAGAATATTAATAAAATATGTTATTTTCCTCTCAAAAAGGATAAAATATGTTATTTCTAATCGCATATGAATTTATATATTTGGACCTCAAGTGGATAAAATATGTTATTTCTAATAGCCCCTATCCGTTTGATAGGGGCTATTAGATTAGATAAATTGTATTTCTCACATTTTCCTTCCATTTGATAGGCATTTTATATAGTAGTCCAAGCCCGCAATAAAGGTCAGACCCGCATGTTTTTCACTATTACAATGAAATTACTAATTACACCAAAGTGGTGGGATAACTTATCTCTCTACCCATATAAGAAGAAAGGGGCGTGGGTTGGGGGTACTGGTGTTGGGGTTGGGATGGGATGGGATAATTATTTTTTTATTTTTCTTTTGTTTAATTTATTTATTTAAATATAAGGTTAAAATTATAATTTATTCATTAATCTATAGTTGTATCTTTTATATCAAATAATAATATTAATTATCTTTTTCTTTTTTTTGACTTGGGGGAGTTGAGGAGGGGGAGCAGTGGAGTTTGAACCCGAGACCTCACTGTTCACAGACAGAATGTCGCACCGCTTGGTGTCCCCTTGGGGACAATAATATTAATTATCTTAGACATCTTATTTATCAAACACCTATAAAATATTAACAATCTCACCTAATCTATATTATTTATCTATGTTTTATTTATCATCCCTTATCTCAAGTTGTGTATCAAACACACCCTCATGTACCTTTTAAAGATTTTTCCTAAGAAAAATGGGACCCCTAGTTATATACACATCAATAATACTATCCTGTATATAATCTCAAAGAAGAATGCATATATCAATGAATAAAATTGCATATGATATATAGGAATTCTGCATATCGGGAATGATAATTCAATTCGGTTAAACAACCTACATCTGAGATCGTCCAAGAAAAACTATCAACTATATGAAGTTAAGATATACAAGGACTTACACAATAAGACTCTCTCATACTTAACCTATACATCTTCTCAAAATCTCATCAACCGTGAATAACTGAAAGTTAAATAACAATTAACTTTCTAGACGCATTTAATTAATTAATCTCTTGAAAAACAAGAACCAATGATAAATAAGAGTTTATAACTCTTTTTACAATATACACATTTAAAGTGTATTTTTCACGAACAACAGCCAACACTTAAGAAGCATTTACAACTCTTTTATAACTTATAAATTATTTTGATTTTTAAAAAGTCAACCCAACACTAATCTAAGAAATGGACTAATTAAGAATCGGAAATTATGTTTTCAAAAGAAAGAAAGAAAAAAAATCGGAAATTATGGTCGGCGGGCGAACATGTGTGTTTCAATTTGGGGAATCTAAACTGTGAGTTTGGCGGTGAAATTTAATAATTATAAATGAATTAATGAGGAGTTATGGCACCATCAATAAATAAACAGCTAGATTCTATGTTAATACGCGGCGCTATATGTGGTGAGCCACACCGACAGGCGACACTCATCTAAGGATTAGGATTAATAGAATTATCGTTCAATGTCTGAAAACACACAGGCCTCTTCATTGGCTCACCTTGCATAGATCCTAGGTTTGCGGATTGAATTTTATGGATTTTAAATCGACTAACTAATTTGTATTTCTTTTTCAAATTATGGGAAACAATTATATTAAAGATAATTGCATTATCTTTAAAATCTCAAACTCCAAAAACAAATTTAAAAGTAAAAAGGTTAATTTCAAAAATTAGGTTGAATTTGCAATAATTTCCAAAATATACAAGTATCTCTATGTTATATGATGATTACGAGGTGTTGAGACATCGCTCTTTATATTTTACGAAATTTCTATTTTTATTTAATATATCCGATTGAATATGTGCAAATGTTGACATGAGTAGTCATCAACACGTGATGGGTGGTGTGGTGCCCCCATATAATGCATAAGGATAATAGGATCACCCACAATAGGTTGGCATTTGTTGACATGATATCAATTGGATGCCAAATTTTTGCAACATCGGGCCAAAAATTAATGCCTAAGAGACCATGAATTGGATAACGATGAGTCACCAATTTTTTCATTTACAAAAGATTATTACTCCATCATTTCCATTACAAATGTCTCATTACTTTTAAGTACGAAAACTAAAAAATATATAATTAGTAGATAAAGTGGATTAGTTAAAATTATTTAAAAATTAAGTATAGAGAAAATATGTTATCAAAAAAGAATGAGACATTTGTAATGAGACATTCCATTATGAAAAGTGGAGCATTTATAATGGGACTGATATCCCGTAGATTGTATTTTTTATTTATTCAGGTATTTAATTTTTTTTTTTTGAGTAAATTCAGGTATTTAATTTTGTTTATCTAATTTGATTGTTGATTAAGGTGTGATCTAGTTTGTATTTGATTGATTAATTTATTATTTTATTATAATATAATATGATATATATTCTGTATCTGTAAAGAAGAAAATGGGTACCAATGAAAGTATTATGTGCCCCGTATTTACGTCACACGTTCGAATAAATGGGTACCCAAATTTTAACTTTTCCTTATTGTTTTTTAGTTTTAGGTGGGTTGACTTTTCCTTGTTTTTTGTGATATTTTTCTCCGCCAATGATCGTTGACGAATCAATTACTGTTATTCAGTTTTCAAGAAATGGCCGTTAGTGTCGTTTTAAAAAAAAAGAAATGGCCGTAGTTTAAACCATCATTTTCCTTTTTCCCCCCTTGCTATTATACCTCTAAATTTTATTCATTCTCATTCCTATTACATTTTCATTCGGGAACTCATAATCTCTCCATCTTCATAAAAAATGTCTTCATCGCATATATATATATATATATATATATATATATATATATATATATATATATATATATATATACTTTTTCTTTCTATAATGATAGTGAGAATGACAGGATTTTAGAATGCTTCAATATTGATTCTAGAGGAAAATATTTGGCTCTCGAAAAGATGGGTGCATCGAGATCGCGAGGAGGAACACACTCAACTATAGAAGGATTATTTCGATGAAGATCTCCTAACACATTAGTAATTTTCCTTGGATCATAATGTATCATGATCATGTTTTTAGATGCGCAAAGAATATTCACATATATAACACAAGTCAAGAGTGATCATCAGCGCAAAAAGAGCGACTCATATTAAAAGTTTCAAAATGAGTGAGGCATGGATGAGTTGAAACAAACTAAATAGAGAGGATTTCTGAGAGAATGCCGTGTTATTGATAACATTGCTGCATTTCACCAGAGATTTTTATGTTATTGATTTTTGCACATGTTTTGAGTCAGGCTATGCATCTATTTTGAGTCGGAAAGAAGTGAACATTAATAGCGTTTAAAATTTGGCATTCGTGGGCCACATGTGGGCCCAATTCAGCACCCATGGGCCATATTTGTATTTTCAGTCTTAATAATAACTGTGCCATCTGCACTTCATTCACAAAACACAATACAGCAGCTGTTATTTTCAGTCTTGATAAGAACCGATTTAATATTTCAATTTGGTTTTATTCGAGTTCCAGATACTTTGATCATCCCTAATCACTCTTATTGATATAAATATGATGTTCACTCCCAGTTCCCCTCCTTAAACTCATGTAGTTTATAAGAAAACAGAAAAACAAGAACACTAATGAAGAGCTAAGCTGCTAAAGGGAATACTACCTCTAACTAAGCAGCAAACTTCTGAACTTTCTTCCCAATTAATTTTGAATACAAAAATTGTAGATGTATTATATATCATATATATTAATACCACGCTATAACATATTCCTCACGAACGATACGACTATATACAATATGGCCCAAGATTCATATATTTGAGCAGAATGGAATAAAAGAATGGATTATTTATGTTCACCTGATGAGATCTCCACTGGGAACTGAAAAAGATGAATCTAAACCATCTAATATATCCAAAACATGGGCAGTGTGATGCTTCATTTCTCTTCGCGGCGAGTTCCCGGTGCTCCTGCTTAGTGCCCAAACCTTGTTCTTCTTGCTCTTCACCACTGCGAATTCTTGGCTTTTGCTCAGCCCAGGGACCAAATTTCGCCTCTTCATCACATCTTCTAACAGATTTCTATCCTCTGAAGAGAGTTGAGCTTTATGGCCTTTGGCATTGTCACTATGTTTGTCAACGTTTATGTTTGATCCTTTGCCAGTTGGAGAGCGCAGTGGCAGAGCCTTGAGTCCGTTATCTCTATACCTCACAAGACTGACCAGACGATGAAGCCAAGTCACTAGCTCAAGGATGCAGGAATCCACCTTACGTTTGTCAGCATGATACAGGGTCTGGAGGCGAATCAGGTTACTGGGTGTCGTGGTTTTCTTTCCGAAATCATTACTGTCAGGAACAACAATTAAACCGCTTGAGATAGATGAGATTCAAGATATACATATATTGCGGGGGAGAGAGGAATAAAGAAAAGAGGTTTGTGTGTTGACTGACCCATTGTTAGCCCACTCTCCAACCCATCCAAAACCTTGATGTGCCCTGATAACAGTTGAAAAGAAATTATGTTATTTCATCAGCACACACCAAAGGTGGAAAAGAAATCTCAAATTAAGATAACACCAAGTTCATCACTAAATTTATCATACTTGGTAGTATCTGTTGCTACAGGAACAAGCCACTGTAGAGACTTTTCCATCTCATCTTTGATTTGACGAACAGTGAGCTGCAATGAGGCATGATGAAATCAATGTGCAGACCAAAAAGAAACAGAAGATGATAAGGCATGAAGAACAATCTAAAATCTAGAGAGGAAACCTCAAAGCATATGCCCACCCAATTTCAAAGATGACCAAGAGAGCATGCCTTTCTTCTCTACTACCTTTTATTACAAGTCATGACATCTGTGATAACTTTTCCTCCCCACCAAAACAAACTTTAACTCTTAAAAATAAATCAGTATAAGTTACTATTCAAAAATATAAATTACAAATTCATTTTCATCTACCTAGGCCACAGGCAATCAAAGACATCTCCCAGAAGTACAAAAAAAAAGAAAAAGTTGCTTGATATATGGGAGTGTATTCTAGATAATGAATGAAAAAATAAAGAAAATGAGGTTTATCTTCCATATTTGCTTAATTGTTGCATTACGAAACACCTCCAACGTCAAGTCTATGCAAGAAAATGTGAACCATTAGATTGTGGAAGGAAATCAATGGGAAAAAAGTATGATCTTAGCCCTTCAAAGATGCAACAGAACATTTTCAAATTTCTCTACACCAATGCAAGACAATGCATATTTTTCTACACCAAAAATTGATGATCAAAATACTGCCAAAAAGAATTTGAAAATAGGAAAGGTAATTTAGATGCAGTCATCTGAAGGACATACCTCTTCCTTAATGTCAGTCTGTAGCCGTGAGCGAAGAGCAGCCTTGACAGTTGGTGGCAATCCATTATACAATGTATCTCTCATATTTGGGGGAAGAGAAGTAGGGCGGGATGCCTTAAATGAATTCAATTCAAGATTAATATCAGTACAAAAAGAAAATCTGCCATGTACTAGATATGAAAGAACTAAAGCCTTTGATCAACTCACAATGTTGTCAATCTGAGTAATTATGTTAGCATAATGTAAAGCAAGACCGGCAACACCTAGTCTCTCTGGCTTACTGCTAGAAACTTTTCCAGCTTGTGACAACCCTGCCATATTTAAGGAATACAAAGTAAGAGATACATAAAAAGTTCATTCCTATCAGAACCAAACATTGGCATAAAACATGACTATTGAGATAATTATGTTCTTTACATCATCACATGTAATAATAGAATAAAGTCAAAAATGAATTGAGCAAGGAGAGAAAATAGTTAAAAATGGAAATTAGGTGCGAGTATATATGGATGAAAAATAAATTATATATGCAATTTAAAGTTCAAAGGTACTATGTTTTCATTTTGTGGAGACTGATTTGTAAATTGTATAAAAAAATTTCCCCGCACAACAAAAAAATGGTAAGAATTGAGTTATCGAGCAGGGATTTTTCTTTGTCCCATGTGAAATTCACCTTGAAAGAAACAAAAAAAGAAAAGGTGATCAGGGAAAAGACTCAAAATGGTATTGTCATCATCCAATGTACCACTACATTTGAATACTGACATACAAAATAAACTATAATTTAAACAGACTCCAGAAAAGGTGAGCCATTTTATAGGAATTACATAAATCGGAATTTCTGAGGGAGCCTAAGAATTATCAAATAGAACTCAACCACCAAAAGAATAAAGGGTTAATTGCCTATAAATTACTGAACTTTTATCAAATTCTGATTTTGCATACAAACTTCAAACTGTGGCATGGTAATTACTAAACTATTGATTTAATTTGATTTGCTACCAATTAGGACTCCGACCAAACTTACTTTTGACATGGCTAGCCGAATAATTGACTTGACATAATCGTTCTCGCACGGCAATCAGTTGGCAGAAACAACGCCGTTTTTTATGAAACAACATCAATTATTCAGCTAGCCATATCAGCAGTAACTTTGGTCGGAATCCTGATTGGTAGTAAAATAAGATTAAATCAATAGTTCAATAATTACCGGCCACTTTGAAGTTTGTATGCCAAATCAAAATTTGATGAAAGTTCAGTAATTTATAGGTAATTAACCCAAGAATAAATAGATAAATTGGTTGCCAATTTGCAAAGTTTTTTAGCAGTAATGTCATTACATAATACCATGACACAGTTCCTTCAATGATGTAGCCCAATGAAAGATATGAGATGCGCAATAAAAATTACCCATAGAAAGTAAGTAAAAAAATCACTAGAAACTCCTCCCTCCCCATTTTCTTTATATGAAGATGTTAAGTACAGGGACAATGGTGAAAATGTAGAATATATACTTACCACTATCTCCAAAAACTGCTGGAATTTCCTGATGAATGAATGTAACTATGTCAACAAGCTTCTCCACTACCTATGCATGATAAAATAGAGATGTGAAGTTTAATCAGTGATAAACATCACAATATATAATCTTGAGCTCTCCTGTGTGTCAACCGTAGCTATAGAATCACCCAAAAAATCCAAAAATAATGATGTTAAGTAATCCACTTTAAGGATAGGCAAAAACTTATCTAGAAATATAAGTTATATAACAGTAATGATTCATATTGCTTGTCGTTGCATTCAGAGATGAAGCTAAAGGTGCTGAAGCCCTGATCAGTGATCCCTACCTGCACCCCTTGAAATTTTGGTATTGATACAATTTTAAATATAAATTTTTGACCCTATCAAAAAAACTCTCTCATTTACCGTGTGCCCCTCTGAATTCTCAACAATTCTATTTGTATTGCAGATTTAAAATATTAAGCTCAAGATTTAAAAAAAAAAAATGAAAGAAATTGCACTTGAGAAGCAAACTATATGAAACTTGTGATGCATCTATTTATTTGGAATCCTGGACATGTAAATATTCGAGATACCATCTTACCACCTTATTATAGAAAAAAATGACAGTACACAACACATACCTCGCTTGAAAGAACCAATTGTTTGTGTACTGGATTTGATATTGAGAGAAATCAGAGTATATCTTACAAAGATGTCATTATCCTAAAAATTGTGTTCATGCATGTTCAAAATGTAAATCTTCTTATCCCTATGGAAATGGGAATCAAGAACAAGAGATGCTATTTCCAAGATACTGACAAATGGCAGTTTGACTCTGAAAGATCTTTTTAGAGGTATAAGATGTATTGTTATTTTAGTTTCCTCTGCTATGTATGATAAAATATTTTATCCATGCGGAACTCATCACACAATCTTTCTTCTTTCTATTCCAAATTAGAAAAAAGAAACCAACAATTGTTAAGACATTTTTCAACTTGGGTGCTAGAGTATAAATAATACATAATGAAGCCAATTGCAGTCATCTTTGAGACTTTACTATGAGCTATTCAAAAGTTTATTTGAAGTCAAACATATCTATTGTTGTTTCTAGGTTGCACTTGTTATGGCGATCAGCCATGATTCTGAATCATTTATTGTGAGATCACGTATATAAAGATGGTGACTATTATAAAAAATTCTTCCTAACTAGCCATCACAAAAATAGATAAAAGATATTACTATGATAATTTTAAATTAAAGTTTCAGTCCCCTGCTTTTCAAAATTTTAGTTCATCAACCTGTTTAGTAATTACTATGATAGCTAGTCAGTTTGAGTGCATACCTGCTCTAAACTTTTAGACCACAGGGACTTCTTTTTCAAGCTCCTTACAAGTTTTCTTTGATGTTTTAGCTCACTCAGTAACATCGCCAAACTTTCTCCTACGGAAACATATGCAACAAAGTAAAATAAACTTCTTGATAAAACAGGAAGAAGCAGAATTTAAAAAAAAAAAAAAAAAACAACAACAACAGAAAATACTTTAACCATAGAAAGGGCATGTGCATCAAAATAAGCAAGCATCCTCTTTAAGACATTTTGGTTGTCATGCATGGGTACCACTGCAGGCAGGGGGTGTCGTAAAAGAAGGAAAAATATATTTAGTTCCAGGGTTATCAAAGAGCGAGATGAACAAATTCCATGTATTACCACCATTTTCTAGTTACAATAACGAGCTCGTAAGTATTCTATTGATCAGATCTGATAGAGTAAAGGTGTTTGACACTGGAAAACGAAAGATATATTGCAAAGAAATCTCCTCATACTAATAAACAAAAGACACCCCCACAATGATAATAGAAGCTATAACTTATAGTTGCAAACCCTACTCCAAAACCCGTGCAAAATATGTGCCTGGCACTTAAATGAAAATGTAACTGCAACCAAAACATAACTGAAAATTAAATAAAAACATCAAGCAGCAACTAATAATTCATGACAGCTCGTTTCCCTCATTGAACATAATATATCATTGCTATATTGAAAATTTTAGTATACCAGGCCACACTTCGAAAATTTTAGCATAGCAGGCCATATAGGCACAAAAGAAGCATCTTACACTATAAAACAGTGCACAATTTATAAGGCTCCATGATGAGAGTATACGTGAGCTCATGGAAAAATACTCGTACTAGTAAGCAAAAGGCCTCTAAATTACATATAAATGAGAGATCTATAGGAAAGGCTGCCAAATAAACATTGATGCAATTTGAGATCTATAAAAATGAAACCATACATTAGCAATATCACAAACCTTTTCGAGGAAGGTGCAATGAATCTACTTCTTCCAGCTTCCTCTGGTAATCTTGCTCAAATCGGTCCAAAGCATGGAACTCGTGATACAACTCCTGCAAACACAGCAACATTAACTTTTTTTTTAATAACAGAAGAATACAAGAGCTCGACGTATATCATATGAAAAGGTGTTAGTATTAGCACTAATTAATGCAATCAATAAAAGTTTTGATTTAATTGATTAAAATCTGCCATCAATCATGTCCGAATTTCTTGGAGGAAACACTTATTTAACTCAGCGTCAACAAATCCATTTCATATGCAAGACAGCTTTGGAAGGAATTACTGCAATTAATAGAGCCATCAAGGCAGCAAATTCTTAAATGCAAATGTTTGGGAGTAAGTCATCATGTAAGAGATCTTTGCATTACAATTTACACCTCAAAAGCAGGCCTTTGTATTCATAATTGCAAACAGAACCAAAACATAACTAAAAGATGAATAAAAACCCTTCTTATCTTCATGTGGGAGATTTTGAGCCACAGGTATTGAAGTGAAAACCTCAAACATTGTCAAAGTGTGGAATAGCCAAAGGAAAATTCTTTATGACAAAGTTCGGCCATGTAGGTGCTTAGAATCATTGTTGTTTGTTTCCAACGATAAAACACTTAACTTGAATCAAGAACTACAATTAAACTTACAGATGTATGCTGGGCCAAAGAGGTCAGTTCTTGCATAGTCATTTCTGCATCTTCTCTTAGTTGTTTATTGATATCGGTATCTGAGTCCAACCTAACGAGACAACAGGTGTTAACATCAATGTCATTCTTCAAGACACAAATGAGTAGACTAAAGATAACTTGAAGGACCACTTACTTAGAAAAAAATCTATCCAGATTGTGCCATTGTGGGTCTTTACACAAATTTCCAAATCTGACAACCTCACGAGAGAATACTTCAAATTCTTCCCTATACAGGCGTAAGAGATAATCAGCAAAGAGAAAACCAAACATGATACTTTAGACAGATGAGTAATCAGGAAAAGAAGCATAAAAACACTTCTTAAAATAAAAATAAAAACGTTTTCAATGTACGAATTATATGTAGAACACGTATGAATTCAACCCACAGGGTTACGAATTGTGAAAATTAAATTTTTGCTACTTTTGGGATTAGAACTCACGACCACGAATTCATCCAACAGGGTTACGAATCATCCATAGATCTTGATGATCTAAGAGTTGAAAATTGTTTATATTTTATATTTTAAGAAGTGTTTTTATTTTAACCCTCCCATATATATATATAGAAAGAGAGAGAGAGAGAGAGAGAGAGAGAGAGAGAGAGAGAGAGAGAGAGAGAGAGAGAGAATGATTCTTATAAGCAAGAATGGTGTAAACTATGCAAATGATACCTTTTGTCAGAAGCCGCAATCCTAAGAAGTTCGTCCATATCAGTAGAAACAAGCTGCCGCACCCCTTCTGAATTCAAAACTTCCTTTTTCAGGAACTGGACATTTTCTTCAGACAAAGACTGCAACAGGTTTGCCCCTTTGGCTATGGTATTGGCAACTTCAAATGCTAGTATAGAAATTCTATTTCCCCTTGAAGCCACACCAGTTGTAAATCCACCAGAATTGAAGTTGGTCATGCTACTACCTAAAGTATCTAGAACCTCCACTGCTTTCTCTAGACCTACTATGCCCGCCTTTCCAAGGAACGATGTCACTTGAGGTGTCTAGCATAAGAAATAACTGGAGTTAATGTCAGAGCAAAATCTTGTGAAGCATGCAGCTCAGTTACAATAGATTCTATTAATAGAAAAGAATTAAACCGAAAAGTATCCACTACTCTGCTCTTTAAGAGAACGATAAATCTGTAAAGTAAGACCAACAAAACAAAAAGGTATTGTAGCAGTTGTCTCCCTAAATCTGCTACAGAATGAAACAAACTAAGATATGAGAGGTTGTATGCCCACAACTCCAGGCATTCTCCACATGTTCCAACGGCGGTTGGTATACCCTCAGCTGAACTAAAACTGAAAAAACTTTTGGAAAAGCTCATCAGAACTCTAAAATCCAGCTCACTTAAACAGGAAGAGATGTAGCAAATTGATATAGCAGCACTAATAGTAGTTCTCATTATTTCTCCCTTCCTCATGCATCTGCTCTGCAAGTTTTGCAAAGAATAAAACTGAAAAGTTGTCCGTGGAAAATATCTTGAAGGGCTTCCAAAAAGGCTTCTTCTTTCTCATGACAGTAAACAATCCACCACCAAACAGATCAACATGCCTCATGCACTACAATCTCACACGTCCATAACAAACGCTAGAATCTGGTAGGATTAGTCTGTTTCCAACTCCTCTTTCTTACAGCCTATTCTATCACTTACCGTCTCCCCTTCTGCAGAAGTAAGCTCAATCAAGACAAAGCTTGTTCACCTCTTTGCAAAGATCTTCACGACACAACTACAACCCCATTCCTCAACCAACTCAAGAAAACAGACATCTAAAACTTCCATTACCGCATTCTTACTTGTGAAATTAGGCACTTCCTCCGCAACAAACTATATCCAAACATCGGAAAGTGAAAAAATCAAAAGCACGTTGAACATTTAAAAAGCACACATCATACCTTGTACGCTGGTGTCCTGGCCGGCGCTGATGACTTCAAATCACCGGACATGATTGACGGGTGCAGCTCGCCGGAATCAAACAATCTGCGCGGCGCCGCCTTCTTAAAATCATCGACTTCAGCAGGAAACGAAAACGAATCATCATCATTATCATCATTCTTCTGCTTCTTCTGCCTCCCAAAACTCCCAACTGATTTTAGCTTCCCCGAAAACCCCGAACTCTTCGCATGCTCAACGTCCACAGGTTTTCTATTTTTATGAACAGTTCCTCCTGAACAAACCCCTCCCATACTGTGCACGACTCCACACCTATTCACATCAACTTCAATTGAAACAAGCAAAAATCAGACCTCGAAATCCGCGCAAATTGAAACTCGCTGAGTCGTCATCAGATTAAACAAACAAAAACCGGAAATTCGAGAGCAAAAACTTGAAGGAAAAAAAACATTGAGCAATACCTGTATGAAAAAATGGTTAACAGAAATCGGAAATCAGGAAACGAAGCGTTGAAATACGGAATCAGCAAAAGCGCGTGAAATGAGATCGGGATGGGATCGGAATTGATTAAACAAAACAGAGTTGATTGAATTTAAGGGGAAAGAAGAATGGCAAAGAAAAAGGACACGAAACACGGGGTCAGCAGTAGTGAAGTCTTGACTTTTTTCGGCTATTTATTTATCAGCAGAAAATGAATTTTAGTAAAAGATGTAGAAATTTTCCAATCTGAATGAAAGGAAGTTGTTGGATTTTAATTGTGAAGTTGAATGGAGAGAGTCCCCGCCGGTAGCTGTCGCTGTCGGTCGTCGAAGGATTTGGGTTGACTATTCTACCCCTTTGTGTTTCCATCCACGTTGCTAATTGTTTTTGGTTTAAACTTTAATAATGATAATGATGTTGAGCTTTGACTTGACCACCCTTTTTTGTGTATTTATTTGCTTTTCACTTTTCAAATCAAACAACCCTCTCTTCTCTCTCTCTTATACAGATACAGCAACAGCAGCCATTCTCTCCTTGTGTGTGGTGAAAAGCTTCTGGATCATCCGCCACATCCTTTTGTTTTCGTTTCTCACAATATTTGTAGTACTAATATTATGTTTTTTATTTACTCCATTTCCCTAATAATAGTCCAAATTCATTTCATGTGTCTCATTAATAATTCTCTCCCTCTCTTAATATGCATGCTCAAAAAAATTGAATCATTATCAAAAAATTACATGGCACATTAGATCTGACGTGGCGTGGCACCCACTCTACGGCTGATCCGGTGTGCCAAGTGGATGTTTCAATGCAGTAATTTGAGCTTGTGATATTTTTGAAAAGATATAAGCGATGCATGTGTTACATGTGTATCAGTTTATCAAAAAAAAATGTGAAATTATTTGAAAACAAAAACGGTATACTTTTTTCGGTACCGTACCGTGCCGTGCATAAAGCTAAGCTAATGTCACGAGGGAGTTGTTTTCATTTGATGTGGAAAAAAATTAGTACATTATTATTTTTATTCAAGTATTAACTCCATTAAAATCTTTCGTTGCAATCGCGAATATGATGTAATGGATACAACAAATTTAAAAACAAAATTAGTTTACTATGCATAATTCTATCGATGCCGAAAGTGTGGCCTATTTTTAAGAAAATAAACAAACTTTAATTTAAAAAGTGACGAGAGAGAGCTGTTGTTTGCGCACGAATGAGAGAGGGAGAGAATTATTATCCGATAAAACTGGGTGTATTTAAAAATATGCAATAAAACGATGTCATTTTATTATCACATGGCTGCATTTTAATTTTAATCACAAGTGATGGTGTATCCCAGTCAGCATTAGTAAGTTAATTTTTCTGTTCTTTTTTCGAGGGAAAAGTTGGTTTTGATTTGGCTGGAGGAGTTCGTCGTGGGAAAAATCAGAACCAATTAAAAGATTATGTATTTTTTTCTTCTAAATTTTAAAAGTCGTGGTGAAAATCAAAATCTGATAAAAGTTCATGCATTTTAGCGCTAATTATACTATTTTAAATTTCATAGTAGAATCATCTCAAAGAAAATCATAGTAAAAAAAAATGTGAGGTAATTTGTCTTAGACACTTGCATCCTTAATTTCTTACATTATAAATTGAAAATTGACATTGAATTTTAAAATTAATGTCTTAGATGCAGTGAAAAAGCTCCAACATTGTAATTACAAGTTTATTAATATTATTATTATTATACAGGTTTTTTTAGGAACGGTGTAACAAGTTAGGTAAGTGCAATTTGAACAAATCCATCAACTTTGCTGGCACTTTGCGTTGCACCTTTATCTTTAACCACCACCACCAAAAGAAAAGAAAAGAAAAGAAAAAGGAGAATGAAGTAGAATTTCGTTTTTGTTGAAAATGATAATCACTGCATTCCATTTAGCTTTAGATCAAAAATCAAGTCCAATTACTGTCTAGGGAATAATATGTAAATCATTAAATTTTGGCCAATTTCTGATTTTCTGCATATGGATGAAAGCAATAAAACTTATCTGTAGGCTGATTTCGTACCAAATAAATTTATGCGTAAAGAAGAATTGATTAACAAAAAGATTTTTCCTCTAAATTATTATATTCTTTATTGGGCCTTATTCTGTTATTCAAATTAATTTACTCCCAAATAGATCTGACATGGTTGTTTAAAATTTTAAGGTGGTCAAAATCCATGTATACTGTTACTATGGGTGGTAAAACAGATTCGATTATAACCGTAGTCGAATCGAATTTTCAGTTATCGGTTAATTAACCGATAACCAATTTTCATCGGTTTGATTCGATTACCGGTTATTGAATTTTTTAAAATTCAGTTTGATCGGTAATCGACCCATTAAATCGAATTAACCGAATTAGACATAAACTAATTAATATGTTATTATTTTTATGTCAAAACTCAAACTAATCGATTCACACTCATCCCTATTGAGGATGATAATTTATAATAATAATAATAGTAATAGCATATTGCTTCTTCTCGAATCTTATTGGTAAATGATGATTAATTTTTGGGTTAATTCTCTCTAAATCCTTAAACTATAGTTATTTTTCGTTTTTTCCCACAGAAAATCATCAACTTTCAATTTTTCCTAATTATCCCATGTCGGGTTTTCCGGCCAATTTTGGAATCGGAATTTTCTTATGTGGCAATTGTCATTTCATACGTGGCGGTACGTGGCTCTAACGTGGACTCTTAATGCCTAATCACCTAGTACGACGTCGTTTAATGGTTGGGGGGGGTAAATGGCGCTAAGAATCTGAATGGTCACCACCAACTTCTGCAAACACATACCCGCATAACACAAGAGAGGAAGTTGAATCGAAAGCAAAGCAAAGTTCCTCCTGCTCGTTTCTGGTTCATCGGCGACGAGGTGCGAAGTGTTGATCGGCGACGAAGTAATGGCAGAAAGGGTAGTGATTACTTTTCCTCTGAATCAATCCAATCAAAAAATCGGCAGTCGAGTTCCTACACAGCAGGGCTCAATCGCAGTGACTACTAAAGGTGAAAGTGAGGGAAAATTGCTAACAAAATCAAGCTAATAACTCACTTGATGATGGTACCGACAACAATAATAACGCCGGAACGGATTGGCCGTCGTCCTCGACGTCAAAATCACGGCAGGCACCTTACAATTACACATCTTCTGTTGATTTTTCTCAAAATCGTATTTTGAGGTGGAGCTGCCGGAAGATCGATTCAACCCCATGCCAGAGCTGCGAATTCTTCAATTTTTGGAAACGCACAAAATTTTTTCTTCAATCCTTGCAAGATTTTAAGGAACTCGTCAGATTTGTGGAATGAGGGTTTACGTGCGAGAGCCCTAATTTTAATTGAAGAAGAACAAGCTAAAAACGACGCCGTTTATGTACATTAGATACTACGTTGTTCTATTAAGAATCCGGCGAGTCCACGTCATTTAATTCCGGTTCCACGTGTGATCGAAATTGGCCGGAAAACCCGACATGGGATAATTAGGAAAAATTGAAAGTTGATGATTTTCTGTGGGAAGTTCAAAGATTGGGGGAAAAAACGGAAAATGACTATAGTTTAAGGATTTAGAGAGAATTAACCCTTAATTTTTTATGCTTGAACTTTTAATACTATATATGTGTTTGTGTTATATGATATCTGCTATAATAATATTTCATGAATCATAAGTTTTAGCCGTTATCTTTTTCCAGAGAGGTCGGCATTCTTCATAGACTTGGGAGTCTCCGACTCTTCATCAGTGTTTATACATTTAAGCGTTTGATTTGAGTGATAAGGCATGGTTGATAAAATAATTCATCTTAATTAAGTATTTATTTTGCATAATAGAGTCTGTGACTGATAATTCGGCCCGCATCTAATCACTCAAATGAGTGATTGTTTATCATCCCAAAGTTGGGTGGATTATTTAATCACCCCTCAAATCCTATCACTTTTATCAATCTTATCTATCCTATCCAACGAACCAAACACCAGTAAAGTGGTTATTTCCAGTTAACCGATTAACCGGTCTGGTTAATCGATCAATCGAAACGAAAATCTGTTCAATTACTGGTTAGTAAATTATGTCTTAATCGGTTCCGATTAATTGAAAAACCGGTTCGATTATAATTGAATCAGACCGATTCTCAACCCTAACTGCTATGTCGGTATTAATTTGGAGATAAACCAATCTCAATCTAAGAATTATAATCAATTAAAAGTAAGGTTAATTGTCTATACATTATTAAGAATTTTTTTTTAATTTTGATTTTGCATGCTAAATTTGAAGTTTGATGTGGTAATTATTGAATTATTAGTTTAATTTGATTTTATTGTCACTTAGGATTTTGACTAAATTCACTATTAATATGACTAGCCGAATAATTGACGTAACATAATCGTTTTCACATGACAATCGGTTGGTAGAAACGACGTTATTTTTAGTATGAAACATCATCAATTATTCAGCTAGTCATGCCAACGATAAGTTTGGTTGGAATCCTGATCGATAGTCAAATTAGATTAATTATCACACAAACTTTGAAGTTTGTATGCGAAACTAAAATTCGATGAAAGTTCAATTATTTATAGATAATTAATCCTTAAGGATGTGTTATCTTTTATTGTAAATTTATTATGAGAAAAATGATGAATACTTTTTTTCACTATTTCTCATTGGAATGAAGGGATTTAAAGAGACAATTTTTTGGAGAAAGATTCATTATTTCCTCATTTACTAATTCAAAATATGGAGGGGTAATATTATTTTCTTTTGAAGTGAAAACGATGAATGTGATACGGTGAAATTCTCTCTTTATAGTTATTTTTTTATCTTTTATTTTTTAATGATAAATTTAAAATCAAATAGAACACACTCTAAATATAGGGATATAATGAGGTATAAATTTATCACTTATCTTATTTATTTTGAATGATAATATATTTATCTGACTCTTTATAAGGTGATATAAAATTATATACCTACTATTACCCAAGAAAGAAAGAAATATTTTACGTCAAAATAAATGAGGTATAAAATATGAAGTTTATTTATTTCTTATACCTCAAAAGAAATGCACCTTATAAGTATAATAACTTACATGGATAATTTTTTATGTAGTTGGAAACAAAATTTTAGCCAAAATTTGATCATTTATAGGCTAATATCCATAATTATGTACCCAGAGAATTGGTTTTGAAAGAAAAACAACTAACTATACAAAAATTACTCATCTAAATCCGAAACAACTTGGCAAATATAGCACCTAAAATTTGACTTTTGTATGTTTTAAGTCGTCATTAGTTTAATCGTTATACTTCCATTTTGTACGTGAATGTTAAAAGTTAAAATGAAAATATTGATATTAAAAATTTGTTAAAAGTTAAAATGAAAATATTGATATTAAAAATTTGGACGGATATACTCCATCTCTCTCGTTATTGTTGACATATTTTCTTTTTAAAGGGGTTCAATTAATATTGACTTGTTTTTATTTATTATAATAATTTTACACTATAATTAATATGACCCCACACATATTTATATACTAGTATTACTTTTATTCTTTTAAATATTCGTGCCTACAAGAAATAGGTTGAGGAGGAGAGAGTAGTAGTAGTAATTAAGGAGTAGTATTAATTTGATTAATTGACAAGGCAGGAATGGGAATGTGAAGGGCAGAAGCGTCAGTAGGAATAGTGAGTTGTGGTAGGTGGAGCCCAGCTTTGAATTGAAATGGTCAGAAGAAATAGCGAAGAATGAGGAAAGTGGTACGTCTTCACTTGGATTTGTTTAGTGTGGCGTGAGGTAGTTGCAATGACACCGTGGCATTCTCCCATTGGTGGGTGCCTCCCATGTACTCCACTTTCAACACAACGGGTCCACCCGGCACGCCAAGTATCTCACACATTCACATTTCTAAGACTAAAACCGTATATTTTTTTTTACCAATAATGATTTTTGTTATATTTTCACTAAAAGAAATACCCTACTTTTTCATAATATATTTCCTATTACTACAAAATACTCCATTCACGAAAGAACTTACTAGGAAATAGTGACACAAATTTTAAGAAAAAAGTTATTAAATATATTAAAAATGAAGAAAGTGTTATTGAGTGTATTGAGAGTGATTAAAAAGTGTTATAATTAGTATGAGAGTGGTGAAAAAGTGAAAAGTAAGTGATAGGGTATAATCAAAAAATAGATAGGAAGTTCTTTTGTGGACATCCCAACCAAAAAGAAAAAGTACGAAGTTCTTTTGTGGACAGGTGAAGTATATGTTTATTAAGTAGTACTAGTATTTTACTCCATTCATAATAAGTTAATAACTATTCTCTCCATCCATTAAAAATAAGGTAATTTTAGTTGACATAAATTTGAATAAAATATTTAGTAATTTCTATATCGTGGAAAAAAGGATACTCACCATTATATAAAATGAGTGGTTGAGATTGAATTAAGTGTGGTCGTCAGTGATTTTTTTTCTAAATAAAAGGTACTTTGTAGAGGTCAAACTAGGGGGGGGGGGATATAGAGTCATTTCCTAAAAATGAAAGTGTCATACTTTTGGTGGACGTCAAAAATAACAAAAGTGACATGCTTTTAATGGACGGAGGAAGTAAGATGTTTTCAGTTTGATACATTCGCACTCAATATTTATAAAAACACTCATATCACAAATCATTTACCGAACAAATTAATTATATAGTGAGTTCATTTCTCCATTTTATACACATCTATCAACCATTTATTAAATCTTGTGCCCTAAAGATCACACCATACTTTTGATGGACTGATATAGTATTATTTTTATTTTATTTGATAATTTATGTTTTCTATTTTTTGACATATATAGATATATAATATTTATTTATAGGAGTGTCAACTCTCTTTGTGACGAGCTCCATTAGATGTTTATGCACTCTAAGGAGCATGTGGTTTTTTATTTTTACCACGTTCGAAGGGAGGCTAATCGAGTGACGCATTGTTTAGCGATTTCGTTATTTTTTTATGATGTAATGAGCTAAAAGTCGAATTTTCAGTTATGGTTGTTGGACATTGTTCGGCGTGGCATGAAATAAAATCTATAGTATTTCGCCCGAAAGACAAATTTGTCAAAAGCTAAAAAAAACATGACATTACTCAAAAATATAAAACGCTGTGATGAAATATGAAATTATCCAAATTTGCAAAATCATACAACGGTTAAAATATTTTTAACTAAAATGGAGTATATCATTCGATTAACAACAAATTAAATTGATATATCTATTAGTATTATTTTTTTTTGGTGTGAAAGTTATCCAACGGCATCTTTTTTATGCTGAAATTTTTTTCTCATTAATTTGTTAGGAAATAAAAGCGGGTGGTGTTATTAAATTGTTTGATACTACATGTTAAATTTTAGTAAACATGACAAAAACATGATATATTAGGCAATCATCCCTTAGGTTTATTGCCAACTTATTGGGAGAAACGTGGCATGGATCCAATTCAAGCCCGACATTAATTAATTTATTCATCGCCTTTCAATCCTCAATTGCCTTTCTTTTAAACTAATGAAAAATCTATGGGCTACATAATTTTCTCACACACATGGAATCACAAATGAGTTAAAAAAATTATGAGTTCAAAAAAATTTCAGCATATATATGAGTTTGGTATTTGTACTCTCGACTTCATGGGGTGGGTTATTGTAGTAGTGAGTATATATGAGTTTGGCTCTACTCTACAATCTAAATCCCACTTGATCTTATCATTAATTTGGACTTTTCTTTCTTACTTCATTGCTTACAAGAATTAGGCTTTTCTTCTCCATAGTTGGGCCATTTCCCGCCAAAAATAAAATTACATATAGTTGAAGCTGATAGTGCATGTAATTGCTGCCATATTCTTCTTGTCACCTTTTAAATAGTGTATTTAATTAAATCAAACAATTTGCAGCTCCATGAGTCCAAACTTAAATCGATCGTCTCGTCGTTACCTATATTTATTATTTATTTGATGTGACAATACCAATGATTGAATATATAGGCACCAGCCCTTTCTCAAATGTCGTCATCCATCATGCCATATTGCTGTCTTAATTAAGCTATGCAGAGAATTAATCTTATGCTAATGACGGAATCCACGCCTAATCTCAAGGCTAATTCAAACGCCGGCCCAAGCCGGCTTTCATTCATTTTTATTGCCCACCCATTGTGCATGAACAACACCTTTCATTAAAACTTGTTTGAGAGACTCAATTTATCAAAAAACATGACATAAAAAATCAAAATAATAGTAAAGTATATTAATTTTTTTCTATTAAAAAATCAGATTACTAAGTCTTATTATTATTATTTTTTTGATACGTAGGACAATCTCCATGGAGAACTACTCAAACCATAGTGCTCTTGGTCCGAATATGAAATTAGAAATATAAATTAATTAAGTGATCAATCATTGTTAGCACAATTTTGTCCTTATTATCAATGAAATCCATTTCAGAAGATGCTTATACTCTTTCAACAGGTAAGCCTTTCGGATTCTCAATATTTGATTCTGCAAATTACTGCTTCTATTCTCTCTATTAGCTTTTTTTCACACACAACACAGTTTCTGTTCGCTAATTTTACTTTTTCAAATATTATATTTCCATGTAAGTTAATTACCTCATTGAAATGAGTTCTTGTTAGATTATTGCGTTATTTTGTGCATTTTGGTATTCAATATCTTGGTGATTATATGTTAGGCTAAATTGAAGCTTAGAACACCCAATTCTTCTGTTTAAATGGTGTTGCTTAGAAGCAATGATACCATGGTAAATACGGAAGTGATGAAATCCAAATCTTCATCAGCCATATATTCATCATACCGTATTTTTATTTGTTATGATTGAATTTTGCTTATAGCTGTAGGTGGTCTGAATAAAGACTCTAAATTATGATTCAATTTTGCTTGTAGCAGTAGGTTGGCAGTAATGGAGTTTTGAACTGCTCTTCATCTTCTTCCTGAAAGGAAAGGAAAAGAAAGAAAGAAACTAGGAGTAATGGCTGGTAACCATAGGTTTAAAATGGAAGCAAATGATATAGTTGGATCACTGACCTCCATTGTTGGGAGTTTCATCCAAGATAGACTGATAGACAAAGAGCAGAGGCTCCGACACAAGGAGCAGTGCGCGGAGAGATTAGCAGCTGAGAACGGAAGCCCTCACAACGACACAGAGGTCCGTTACTCTGATCAAGCAGTTCTAGCAAATCTTGACTGGGGGATCGATGCCCTTGAAGAGGCGATCAGCACTTCCCATGTGGAGACCAAGATGGCACGTCTAGACTATGCTGAGAAGATGCTGCAAGTGTGTGCATTGCTAAATTCGACCCAACAAACAGCTGGAGTCCCTAACTCCTACCTCTCAGCTTGGGCTCATCTGAACCTATCATACTTGTTGAAGTTGAGGAATGAGAGTCACAATGCTGTGCTTCACATTCTTGAAATGTTCATCGTTGAACCCTTTTTCTCGCGTATTGA
Organism: Salvia miltiorrhiza; assembly: GCF_028751815.1. Lineage (NCBI taxonomy): Eukaryota > Viridiplantae > Streptophyta > Magnoliopsida > Lamiales > Lamiaceae > Salvia > Salvia miltiorrhiza. Next base: position 64,010,060 of record NC_080388.1, on the reverse strand, counting down.
TTTTGCTCCCGAGCTTTGGAAATCCATTTTCCTGCCCCATATGAGCTCCATCCTTGGGTGGTATACAGAGGAGAGGAAAAGCATAGTGATGGATGTGATCCCGGATTCCTCGGACCTGTCCTTCACCGTTGATTTTGACGAGTCTCTACTGTTATCCGTGAGGCCCGAGCAAGCAGAGAGAATCCAGCAACTGGAACAGCTCTATGGTCAATCTTTGGATGAGAATACAAGGCTATATGCAAAGCACTATAAAGAATGCATGAACTATGATGCTGCCACCAGCAGGAGGGTGGTCCCTATGTTGCCAATTGCAGAGCCTCCCACGACTCCTCTGCACGACTTCAGCAGTCGTTCAATTCCAGATTACGTAAAATTTGGTCCAATCTTGCCCAAGAGTGCTGGTTTTCCTATTAGGTATTCATATTTTGGCCTGTTTATGTAACTTGACACAGACTAAAAAAGTGTGTAGCCAAACTGATTCTTCGTTTTTCTTCAATCAGAACGAAGGCCGTCTCCACCTCAGAAAATGTAGAAGACTCTGCTGGCTGGGATGTTGTGGTAAGGCTGTTATGGATTCATGATTAACTCTTAACTCTTGAGCAGTATCGCATCGTCTTCTGTGAATGAATGGATAAGATTTTCATGTCCGAATATTCTGATTTCTCAGGACGAGATTCCAGAGGAGTGCGAAGATTCAGATGGATGTATGGAAGCCATGGAGAGATCAAAAGAAAAGGATGATGACATTGTGTCAGTTTTGAGCAGCAGAAGCATCAGATCAAGCAAGGAGGTGGAGAGGCAAAGCGTAAGGGCTACCAGTCGAAGACAATCTCCTCATAATAGCTCTCCAACAGATTCTCCTACAACTCCTTGCTCGAGGACTTCATCTCCAAAATCAGCCAAAAGCTCAGGAAAGATGCAGACATCTATGCTCCGCCTTCTCTCCACCCGTGCAATGGACTCAGTTTCCAACTCTTTGCCTATATTATGTAATGACAACTCAAGCATTAGCTCAACAGAGACTGATGAAGAAACGACAGTACGTTTTAAACCTCATCTTACTTCAAAGTAGTTTCGTATTTGGGACTTAAACTGAAAGTGGAATAGACGAGCAGGAACAGATCAAATCTCCGAGGAAAAGCACTCATCACACACCATGCGAGAGACAAGCGCTACCAAAGAGGTTTAACTGCTAATCACTTGTTCAAGTTCATTCTCTTCAACTCAATTTGCAGTAGAAATACTAATTCATGTTTTCTGTTATTTGCATTTGTTGAGTTCCAGTTCGCTTAATCAAGGTGAAGATGGCAGCCTGAGCTACATGTCATCTCCAACATCTGAGATGTTGACTCCTAAGTCAAGGCCGCCAAAGGACTTTGTATGCCCTATCACTGGCCAGATTTTCAATGATCCTGTCACACTTGAGACAGGCCAGACGTACGAAAGGAGAGCCATTCAAGAATGGATGAGTCGAGGAAACACAACTTGTCCCATCACACGGCAGCCTCTATCTGCAGCCTCACTCCCCAAAACCAACTATGTTCTCAAGAGGCTAATCACCTCTTGGACAGATCAGCACCCTGAGCTTGCTCAGGAGTTTTCATGCATTGAAACACCGCGAAGTTATACAAGCTGCAGCGACGTTCCTTCATCTCAGGCATCGACTCTTCCAAGCCAAAGAAACATCACCAGTGAAGCTGATCGCCGTAAGACTCAAAGATTCACAAGAGCAGCTGTTGCATTATCAACGTCGCCTACCAGTGTAATATCTCAAACTTCCAATGAAGCAGTGATCAATGTGTTGAAACCTTACATTCTATGTCTTTGTAACTCTGAGGACTTGCAAGAATGTGAAGCTGCTGTTTTGGAAATAGTCAAGATTTGGTTAGAATCCAATGTGGGCTCAGGAATTCACTCCTACCTATCTTCACCAACTATAGTGAATGGATTTCTTGAAATACTGTCTGCTTCTCGGAACAAGGAAGTACTCAAAACAACCATATATATTCTGTCACAGCTGATATGTGCAGATGATCGTGTCGGTGATCTGCTTACGAGCATAGACTCTGACTTCTACTGCTTGGCTGATTTGCTGAGGAAAGGACTCTCTGAGGCAGCACTTCTTGTGTACCTGCTGAGGCCGTCGTTTTCGCAGCTCTCTTCGCATAACCTGGTAACCACTCTACTCCATATCATTTCCAAGAAAAGTGAAGATCAAATTGGTTTCCAATATGCTGTAGCACCCAAAGATGCTGCAATGGCATTGCTTGAACAAATTGTTGCTGGTGGAGATGAGAGTGAGAGATCGCACAATGCAATGACTGTCATAAAGGAGAATGGGATTCCTGCTTTGCTGAACTGCCTTAATCAGGCGGATGGAAGAGAGTCGATTCTGTCGATTCTTTTATGCTGCATCAGAATTGATACTGCATGCAAGAGAACTGTAGCAAGCAAGATTGAGTTGTCTCCAATTCTTGAATTATTTCATGGTGGGAATGACAGTGTGAGAGGGATATGCATAGAGTTTCTTTGTGAGTTGGTACAGATGGGAAGGTATATCACAATTCCCACATCTTCTGCATTTTCATTGCATTAAAATACACAAACTTTTTGCCATACACAAACTGCACATCAGCGTGGCTACTTGGAGTACATGTGTATAGTCCAAAACGACGTAGTATAGGAATTAAGTGAAAAACGACGCTGTTCTTACCTTTAAAACTCAGAACGACGTGTTATGTTGAATTAAGGGCTAAGCTACTAATTAATATTTTAAGGGTAAGAAGGACATCGTTAAAACTTAATTCCTATACTACATCGTTATGCACGTGTATTCCAAGTAGCCACGTCAATGCCACATCAGATTTGGTTTGCCAGGAATAGTTGAATCATGAAAATTGCAACAAATGGAAAAAAATTCAAAGTCGTTTGCAAAACCAAGAACGGACACAAGTTAATGCATTTCAAGGCCATTAACCTTTTTTCAACTTCCAAAATATACATACTTGCTCCATGTAAACTTTGATATGCATTCCTTCCAAAATTTCAGGAGAACATTCAGCAACCAGATTTTGCAAATAATAAAGGATGAAGGAACATTTAGCACCATGCACACCCTCTTGGTTTACCTGCAAATGTCACCGATGGTGCAGAAACCAGCCATCGCCACCCTTCTTCTTCAGCTTGACCTGTTGGTTTGTTTTCTTTCGTTCATGTAAAATCGAGGTCAAGTAATGCAGATTGTCTGATGTAGTAAGGTGTTCTGATTTCAACGTACCTTTTTCATCTCAGACTGCTCCACGGAAGATGAGCATCTACAGAGAAGAAGCCATGGAAGCATTACTAGAAGCTCTTCAAAGAAAAGATTTTCCATCTTCTCAAGTCATGGCTCTTGGCACACTGTCATCTCTTTCGGGGCATTTTGCTGGCTCTAAGAAGACATATATGGAGTGTTGGCTACTAAAAATCGCAGGATTCGACCAGCCTTACAATGCTATGATGAGAGGGGAAGAAACAAAGACCAATGAAGCAGAATATGCTGAAATTGTAAGAAATGGTCCTGTTTATGACTTTATGTAGATTTCATTTTCCTATGGTGTATTGATTTTGTTTTGAAAACGCATATTCTTAGAGAGAAGAAGAGAAAGCATCAAGAAACTGGGAGAAGAGGATGGCATTTGTGCTGTCAAACCATGAGAAAGGGTTGATTTTCAAAGCTTTGGAGGAATGCTTAGTAAGTAACTCAATAGAGATTGCCAAGTCTAGCCTCATCGTGGCTACGTGGCTCGTGTACATGCTCTATAGCTTTCCTGATTGTGGCATAAGAGACGTTGCACGCAAATCCTTGCTTGAGAAATTCATCAGTGTGCTGCAATCATCAAAGAACCTCGAGGAGAAGATACTGGCTGCCCTTGCCCTGCGAGGATTTGTCAGTGAAACAAGTATGATTATCATTTATTTTATTTATCAAGCATGAAAATTGTAAGAGTTAGTGACTAAAGGTTTGTTTTTTTCATGCATAAGGAGGGCTGAATGAGATGGGGGCGTATGCTAAAAGTATATGGAAGACGTTGAGGCGGCTTAAAAAGAGTTGCACAGTGGTTCATGATATAATGAAAGCATTGATGAACTTGCCCTATATGGATGCTGTAAGTAGTGTGTATAAATGATAAATCTGTCGTCATTGTAAATTTTTCACATACTTGAAGAGTAAAACATACCCCTATTTGTGCAGGCAGAGCTGTGGTCCTGTGTCGAAGGTCCTGAATTGGATATGTCGATGAATGGGGAGATCCTATCGATGCTCCATATTAGAAATCGGCTTATAAGCAGCCACTCTGATGGGACTATAAAGGTTATAATGAATGGTGTTTTAAGTCATGTATATGTGCAGTTCTTGAATGTTGAGATGCATGCAACATTACCACATTCTTAGTTTCCTTCTATGAAGTTTTTCTGTTTGCACTTCAGGTATGGGACACTGGAAAAAGGGCTCCCCGACTGATTCAAGAGGCGCGTGAGCACACGAAGGCTGTCACGTGCCTTTACGTTCCTCCTTCGTGCGACAAGTTATACAGTGGATCTTTGGACAAAACAATCAGAGTAAGGCCTCCACTCTACAGATTACAAGCTCCAAAAGCAAATTTCTATTACATTGTTCTATACAAGAGTTGTTTAATACTATGATTTACCATTTACCCAAGATTCTTGTTTCATTTTTATTATAATAGGTTTGGACAATCAGACAAGAGGAGATTCATTGTATCCAAGTGCACGATGTGAGGGAGGCAGTGGTGGCTCTAGCAGCCAATGCTAGTGTGGCATGCTTCTCAACTCAAGGAAATGGAGTCAAGGTTAGTAGAAGAGTAATAGCCTTAAAATACACAAATTTTACGTTTATTGCAATTTCATCCTGATTTTTCCATTCTAGCAAATCAAAGCTGATGTATTATAAGAAGACAATGTATAATGAGAATGCTTAAAGAACACCAACGTTGTACAGGTGTATAACTGGTCAGGTGTTCCAAAAAACATTAGCTTCAGCAACAAAGTGAAGTGCCTGAGACTGGAAGGCGACAAACTCTATTGTGGTTGTTCTGGTTACTCTATCCAGGTAAGAAATACAACTTGGTACATATATATATCTTCAAGTTTTAAGAATGTGGAAAATGATAACAGGAGGTGGATTTGAATACATATTCATCATCAGCATTCTACTCTGGCGCCAAGAAGTTATTAGGCAAACAAACAATCCACTCCTTACAAATCCAAGATGGTCTTCTATACGCCAGCGGCTCCACCGTTGATGGTGTAGCCGGAAAGGTATGACAATTAAAACGTTTTAAAAGTGAGGGAAATGTTTACTAAATTAAGATTGCATTAGGTGTTTAAACTGTCGAGCAAGGCCGTGGTAGGATCTTTGGCAACTGGTGTAGATGTGCAACACAGCAGTGTTAACAATGACTACATATTCACAGCCACAAAATGTGGGATCATAGAAGTGTGGCTTAAAGAAAGAGTCACAAAGATTGCTTACATCAAAATGGGAAGCGCAGGCCATGCAAGAATGACGTCAATCGCCTCAGATGCCCACGGCCAAAAGCTTTTCGCCGGAATGTCTGACGGCAGGCTGCAGGTAACGTCTTCACAACCAACCAACCAAAAAAACACTCTTTTACCATTTGCTATCTCATCCTATTTTTCTGTCGATTATTTGCAGGTTTGGAGCTTGGACTAATAAAATTTTCTGAATCATCAATTGCGCCACGCAGATGTCATCACTCTGCATTTTCAATTTTTGTTTCAACTTAAGGGTGTAATCAGCTCGAATTGCACTTGATTAAAAAAAATCACAAACTTGCTTCTGCTCAACTCATTTACTTGTTAATACAACACATAACTAACAAAATAAATGCTTTTAGATAATTAAATATCAATGTCAATTTGCATCCCATCATCTAATGTATGAATAATACAAGAAAGTCTTTATTATCAATTTTTTACTTAATAAGTAAAAATTAGTTAGCAAAATAACGCTAATGTAGAATAATTTATTATTACAAATCATTCAATTATTTTTTAAATCTTATAAGCTCTTGAAATGTTAAGATCCATGGATATTGAAGCTTCTAAACTCTCTAAAATAATAAATTTAAAGTTTTTTTTTTTTTTTTTTTTGATCGGACAAAGTCATGTTAGATGTTAGTAGTTAGTTCCCCATCCACTCCAAGAACCACCTTATCTCTCCATTCACCAAAATCCACCTTATATCTCCAATCTCCAATTCGCTCCCAAGAGGGATCGAACCCGGGTCACTTCACTAAAGTAAATCTCAATTAACTTTAACCGCTGCGGTACCCAAAGACTCCCTCGTGTGTTTCTCGCTTGGATGCGGTTTATACTCCCTTCGGTATAAAGAAAAGTAGTTAGTGGAAATCATTTTGGTAATTATAATTGATGTTTTCCTCATGAATGTTGTGACGAAATTTAAGAAAAATCACATCTGAATTCATCCGGGAGAAAGAATTAATATAGGGTGCTGCATTCATCCCAAAGGCATTGTATTATACGCCAGAGAGTCAAACTTCAGCCCCATTCTAATTACCAAAACTTTTCATCAAATCTGTTATATATATCAAATATAAACCATCTAATTTCTCTTTCAAATTTAATAAAATTTTAATGATGTGTATAACGGATTGAATGAAATTTAAACTGAAACTTTCTCGCGATCAAATTCGCAAATCTGTGAAATGGAAATAGTAAGAAATCTATAGAATAATAAGGAAATATTCAAGTAGCGTGAGGATATAGAAATCCATCAGGAAATTGGACTATGATTACATCAAAGTATCAGACGACCGTCGTGAGATATTGTAATCCAACTTCATCATTTGGCTCCCAAAATTGAATATGCAAACAAAAATAAAATAAGCAAAATATGAGTATTTATTTTATGAGATTCATGTACCGAAAAGAATAAAGATGTGGATTCGCGCAGCGAGTGCGCTTCAGTAGCTTAGAAACAGTGGAATCCATTTTTCTTTCAGGATGGGGAATGAAAGACGAACACTGTTATTTAAAGGAGAGATAGAGAGTGGCGCGTTGTTGAATTAGGGTTATTCTGTTTTGTTTGTGTAAACTCATTTTTACCCTCCCTCCCACAACCGTTTTCTTGATAAATGTTGAAAATATTTCTCTCAAGTCTCAAGTTCAACCACTGAGTTAGGTGTAAAATATACTCCCTGTCGCGATATCGTTTTCACATTGTAAACAACAGAAATTTTAAAAAAAGTGATGAATAATAGTAGATAATAGTGGATATTGTAATGAGTTGAGTGTGAGTCCCACAATAAAATATTTTTTAATGACAATATAAGATTAAGAAAATAAAGTGTTATGTGAATCTTACAACTATAGTGGAAACGATATCGCAGACAGATCGAAATGGCAAATGTGGGAACGATGTCGTGGACGAAGGGGATAGTAATTTTCTTTCAATTCTTAGATTTTACTAGGGCTGGTAAACCGGTGCTGATTTTTCGGTTAAAATCGTAACCAAACCGAAAAAATTGGTTATCGGTTAACCGAAAATCGATTTTTCCCGATTCGGTTCGGTTATCGATTAGTACTCTCACAATAAACCGGTTAATAAAATATTTTTTTGTTCTAAATAAACATAAAAAATTAGTTGGTGGAGTGGATAGGACTTCATCTTTTTTTTGAAAGGCCAAGGTTCGAATCCCACTTCCTACAAATTCATTAATTTCGATTTTTTTGGAATAAATCGGACCGGTTATTCGATTAACCGATTCGGTTTTCGGTTACTCCATAAGGCCTAATTCGGTTCCGGTTAACCGATAAACTGGTTCGGTTACCGAACCGACCGGTTTACCAGCCCTAGATTTTACTCCATTTACAAATACTAATTAATAATTAAAAAATAAAAAAAAATAATAGAAATGTATTTGATCAACAATTAAAAATTAAGTTCTGGTTCAAAAAAGAAAAAATTAAAAATTAAGTTATACGCGATAAATATCAATTCTAAATAAGTGAATAATTTAAATTGTGAATATACGGTAATTAACAACACTATGAATATTGTTGACAAAAAACAACACTCTATAATTATTAATTACAAATAATGACATTAAGAAATAAGAATTCAATATTATACTCCATTCGTATATTACAAATACTCAATTTTTATCATTTTGGTACGTCTAAAATAATATACTACTACTAGTCTATTTTTATTTATAGACACGAGTCAATAATATATTACATTCAATATATCAATTTGTTTATCTATTCTCTTACACGATGGCCATCTTTCCTTATTTACAATATAATTAATTATCATTATTAATACTATTATTCAAATGAAACTTTCGATCACTTATAATACATTCAATTATTTTTATTAAAATTTGTATCGTCTTCTTTTATAAACAGAAAGATAATTTTTCAAAAACATTCCATACATGCAACATTAGTAGTGAAGAAACTAATATCAATAGCTCTGTGGACCAATCAAGACTTTCAACGCCAACTACACATTTTTGAAATAGCAATATATGGTTGATTACTAGTGTATTACCTGTCGAAATTCGACGGTACATATTTTCTTGTAATTTATATATTTTATGTTATTCTTATGATAATTATATAAAATAATTTTTTATGTAAATTATTTATATAATTAATTAAATTAAATTAAATTAAATTAGTAATACATTTTAAATTATATTAATCTCAACAACTTTTAGCAATTAAATTATTAATTTTGTTGAGAACATAAAAATACCCATTAGTTTTCATATGAAATTTTATAAAAAGTTGACGCGTAAGAAAAAAAAAAAAGAGTAGAAATACATATAAATTTGACATAGGTATGATGGAGGATTGATTTGTTGCATTTGTTGTTACAAGATTTATTAATTTTGTTCAATTTTTTTATTTTACCTTTTGACCATAATTTTATATGGAGTTTGAAAAATCATAATTGAATTGTGAGTATCATATAATTCCGAACTTCTCGCCTGATATTTAAAAGACCATAACTGATTTATCGAACATCGTATCATTTGGAGTTTTAAGACCAACCAAGTTGTGGGCATCATCTCGTCGCAAACTTGACAGATCACCTCTAACTTCTGAGCATCATTGTCTGAAACTTGAAAGAGAATCATCTCGTCTAAAACTTGAAAGAGCATCATCTCGTCTGGAGTTTTGAGCATCATCTCATCTAGAGTTTGAGAGAGCATCATCAAATATGAAATTATATTCAACCATGACTCCAATTGTTAACTATCTAACAAACATAACTCTAACAATTTAGATATTTTATTTATATATGTAATTTTATTAGTTCAAACTCTAGAGAGAAAGGAAAGAGAAGAGTTCTTAAAGCAGTAAAAGAGAAAGCGTGTGCTTTATTTCATCATCGTACGTATTTATAGGCATTACAGTCGGGGTAAAGTAATAAATTCGTCTGGTCATCTATTCCGCATGCTCGCCATTAAACTAATTAAGGCTATTATTAGATTATAACTTGTCAGGTTATTGTCCCCTAATTACAGAGCTGGATTCAGTCCTCATCATCCCGCTCTGGATTTCCTTCATTGGGGCAGACTTCTACTCTTTGGCTCCGCTCTGCTAAGTAGCTCCGCCTTCTGGCGAATTGTCTCTGGCGTGTGGCTCCGCGCTCTGGCTCCAATAGCTTAGCTCTGACTCTGGATTTGGTGATTTGGCTCTGGCTCTGACTCTAATGACTTAGCTCTGACTCTGAATCTGGTGACTTGGGCTCTGACTTTAATGACTTAGCTTTGGAATCTCTGCTCTGGCATCTCTGCTCTGGCAACTTGGCTCTAGCCCTCTGCTCTGGAAGATCTGCTCTGGTTAGCTCTGCTCTGGTAGCTCTGCTCTGGCAACTCTGCTCTGGCAGCTTTGCTCTGGAAGCTCTGGCTCTGGCAACTCTGCTCTGGTTAGCTCTGGCTCTGGCATCTCTGCTATGGCTAGCTCTGGCTCTGGCATCTCTGCTCTGGCAGCTCTGCTTTGGCAACTTGGCTCTGGCCCTCTGCTCTGGTTAGCTCTGGCTCTGGCAGCTCTGCTCTGGAAGCTTTACTCTGGCAACTCAAAATGGTATATATGGACCCAATCAACTGTAATTTACATATTCTGTTGAAAGGCTTGTAACATATCTTTCACAAGTCAGAAACAAAATTTATTCAAATACGAAGCACTAAAATTACACAGCAAAAGGTTTGCTTTGCTCCCTAAACACAGCAAAAGAAGAACAAAAGTACCTTGTGTTGGCTGAAAAAACACGATGCAGCGTAAATCATTATTAACTAAGGAATTTATAGCTAAAAATCTAGGTATGCAATTAAAACTTATAAATATCGGAAAAGCGAGGATTAAGAATGTAACCTTGCAATTTCGTGCAGCGTGGTACTTTGTAACCTGGATTAGGAATCTTGAGCAGTCAGCCGACACTTCTTTCTGAATCAGTGGAGAGAGTTAGCATCTAGGAATTGAAGTGTGATCGATGTGTTATGAATCAAATATAATTAATTAAGATTAAGAGCATGAACGTGATGGTGATGAATGGTCTTGCCAAAACTCGGACCTTCTTTCTGTAAGGTTTGCTCTGCTCCCTAAACACAACAAAAGAAGAATAAATCACTATGAAATATATGGACCCAATCAACTGTAATTTACATATTTCGTCGAAAGGCTTATAACATATCTTTCACAAGTCAGAAACAAATTTTATTCAAATACGAAGCACTAAAATTACACAGCAAACGGTTTGCTTTGCTCCATAAACACAACAAAAGAATAACAAAAGTATTAAAGTACCTCGTGTTGGCTGAAAAAACACGATGCAGCGTAAATCATTATTAACTAAGGAATTTATAGCTAAAAATCTAGGTTATAAGTTTCCATTGTTAAAATTCTTTTCAAAATTTGTTCTTTCTAAAATAATAATCATTCTATATTTAAAATAGTGAAACGTGTTATTAAATTAGGAAACTAATTTAATACCTACCATAGGTGTGTAGGAAGAATCACGGCAGATCCGGAAATAGAGGTATCAAAACAGAGAAGTCGTCGGTGGGGTGGGGGTCGACGGCACGGTGGACGAACTCCAGGGCTCAGCGATGACTCGGCGGCGGACGAACCGCAAGCTCAGCGGCGACTATTTCGCCGGAGTCTAGAAGAAGGAACGACAATGGGTTATAGGAAAAAGAAATCTTAGGGCTCTTGTATTAATTGCTTCGAATGGAGAATTCTCGTGGGTTTAAGAAGTGGAAACAGAAGCGAACTAATTAAGGAATGGAAAAGGGAGTCAAAGATGAGGCGGAGCAACGCCGCCCTTAGGACGGTGGCGACGCTGGAATTTAGAGGGAGAGAGAGGCGGGCAGTTTAAGGGGGGAATTAGGGCTCGATTTGAGTGTGCAATCGACTTTAGAGAGAGAACAGGATTGAGAGAAGAGATGGAGAGTGAATGGGGAGACGACGCCGACCGGATTCAGGGACGGCGGCGATGGGGAGGGAAGCATGACTTTTGTTTTAAAAGTGAGAATGAAAATATATAGATTGGATTCTCAAATGTCACGTTCGAGATTGAGATTGAAAAGAAAGAATTTGAGGCCTGCCACGTAGGCTAAGGCCTAATCGTATTATAGAATAGATTGGTAACTTCTTATATTTTATTTTTTATTTGTCCCTATAATTTCCTTTTTCCATTTTTCAAATATATATCACTATTAATAATTTTTATTTATTTTACTTTTCACATTTTCGCAACTTTCATAATTTCATTTATCTTTATTTTTTACATTTTTAATCTTTCATCTTAAAACTCGTGTTTCTTTTTCTAAGAACACCTCCAATGAGGGTGGCTGAGCCGCATCAATGCAGCGTGGAGGCGGTCGCGCGCTGGCGCACCCCTGAGTGCGATGCGGGAACGATGGCTAGTGCTGGGTGTGAGTGAGCAAATGCGTGGCACGTGTTTACGCACGTCCCCTTTAAGAGCATCCACAATGCTTGCACCCATAGTGGGTGCAATAGAATGTGTCTCACTTCTATTGCACCCACTCCAACAATGGTATTGCACCCACTCGGGTGCAATAGATTTTATTTTATTTTTGAATTAGTTTTATTCTAGTTTCCATTTTAAATTTACAATAATTGATAAATTAAAATTTCATTGAATTAAAATTCAAATCCTACATTGATAGAAATAAAGTTGCAATACAAGAAATTAAAATCCTAAATTACTTAAATTAAAACAAACATAAAATAAAAAATTCTAAAAATCTACGGGATGTTGTTTCGTTGCTTGATCTCCGCCACCTTGCACATGTGAAACGCCAAACTCATGCCTGATTTCCATTGATCGTGACATTTTTTGTGCATGGCCTCAAACCTCTTCGAATCCTTCGACACCCGTTGAAAGTGAGATTTGATTTGCGTGACGTCGCGTGAAATAGATCCTTGGGGCCTTTTAGCGTTGTATTCGGTGCAGAGGGAGCCCCAAAACTTCGCCCCTTTTTGATCGACACCCACCACAGAGTCGTGGGTGTGCTCGCAATACAAACGGTAAATTAGCACCGTTTCTGGCGGATAATAGTTGCTATGTTTGGCCACCGGCATAGAAGCAATCTCCTCCACGTCGGGATCGGGGTCGGCAACAACGGCAAAGCGGGGGTTCAAATTGGTGGCCGCCGCTTGAAAGGCATTCGATTCTTGCGTGAACGGCGAGAATCCTTGCCTGGAAGCATTTGATTCGCCGGGGGATGGATTTTGAGGGTGTTCACGCCAATAGTTGCTCCAATCGCCTTCCATTTGTTGAAATAATGTAGAAGATGAAGAAGAAAATGAGGAGAATGAATGAATGTTTGAGGATGAAGAAGAAAATGAGGTTGTATATGTATATATAGAGGGGCTATAGCAAAAAAAAAAAAAAAAAAAAACGCCAACGGAAAAAAAAAAACGGTACAAAACGGCTACTGATTCATTTTAAATTCTGTTTTTTAATTTTCCTTTTTTTTTTTGGTTTGAAATGGGGCGCATGTTTATACGCCCCCTCCTTCGCTCCCGTCTCCGCCGAGTGCAATGCATCGCCCCCCCTTCACACCCGGGTGCAGCAACGGCGCTGGGTGCGATAGGCCGGGTTCGATCCGGCCATCGCACCCAGCGATGCCGATGCTTGTAAAGGAAGAAGAAAGGGGTGGTGGCGGCGGGTTTAGTATGGTTGTTTTTTATGTTTTTTATTTTTAATATATTTTCTTTTATTTTTAATTTTTATTTTTTTTAAATTCTTTTAATTTTTTTTACCTAATTTTTAATTATTGTAATATTTTTATTTATTATATTTTATTTTAATTAATGTAATTTTAAATTTAATTTTAATGAAATATTAAATTTTAAATAGAAAAATAAAAATAAAATACATATTACTATAATTTTTTTTATAGAGTCAGTACACTATTGAAAAGTTATTTGGGAAGTAAAGGTGTAGATGAATTTTTTTTTACATAACACGAAGCTCAACCCGTAGCTGTGACGGCCCATTTAAAATGTTTCTTCGTCATCCTTCACTGGTTTGAACCTCAGCTTCTAAGCTTTTCCGCTTAATCACCGGAGCCATGGCGATCGACACCGTACCGCCGCTCATCTCCGCTCAAATCAATTATCTCCTCAGCCACTGCCCTTTCTCCGTCAAGGTACGCACCTTGTTGTTCTGAAACACAAATGTAAACGCACTTTACTCCCTATGTAGACGGCGTTGCACCTACTACTTTACCGTTGTAACTTGACAAATTGGAATCTTCTTTGAATACCTAAAGTCTCAATTCAGCAAGAAGATGAAATGACATTGCAGGTTGAGCAAATGTGGTCGGGATGCAAAAGCCCTAACTTTCTTGATCGCTTCACTCTAGTTATCCCGTACTGCCTTGACCATATAAAATGTGAGTGAGAACATTTTCATCTTGTGTTCGTTTTACTTCTGTGTTTTTTATGGCCTATTTCTATAAATATGTTGAATTATAAAATTTGATTGTTAATATTAGGGGATGTTACATTCAATGCTATGTATCCGTTGGCGGCGCCCGATGTGATATTTGGACCTGAAGATGAAAGTTTCCAGCCGTATGTCGGTGGCACTGGTAAATCTAGTAAAAATTATTTGGCCAATTGGAACAGTAGGGATCCGTCTCAGCTACATTCTCTTATTGTTGAGCTAAGGTGAAGGTTCTTTTATTTATTTATTTATTTTTTTCTTTTTTGTCTACATCTGACTGCAATGCAAGGGAGGATGGTTAATTTCTTTGTGTTTTACTTATGAGGCGTTTGTCTCCTTGCTGAATTAATGTTGTAGGGATGCATATATGGCGTACCAAAGGAAACGGATAGGTGAGGTTGACGATGAGAGAGTAAAATTCGAAATCAGTACTATGCTTTCAAGAGAGGTTAGTGTTAATAACTTAATATATTCCGTTTTTGCAAGAAAAGGCTACTATATTTAAGTTTGCTATTTGCTTTCAGATTTACAAGCAGTGACCTTCTGGTGCATTTAGCTTCTCATGTCTTCATTTACACATATTTTGATGTTCTTCTAATGCAATTTGATGTCATGTTATGTACTTATGTTCTTGTGTTTGTGTCTTTCATTCTCAATAAGGAATTTGATAATGAGATTATTCATTCGTTACTATGTCAATCCAGCCTGAAACCTATGGATTGACCCGAATAAACCAAAACAATTGAAGGGTTAGGGTCAAATTTTTATTACCTGAAATAGAAAACGGGCTACTAGACCGATTAGGTCAACAGGTTAGATGGGCTGACCCTATGAGTTTACGGGTTGACGGTTGACCCGATGGACTGGGGTAAGCAAAGCAATAGTCTATTTTTGTAGTAGCCAGTAGCCACCACTTTAGATCCCGCTTCTTTGCTTTCTCCACCGTTTAGACAAGAATCACATACCTCTATCCTAAAACTAACATTTAATGGTGTTAGTTCGGGTAAAGTAGCATTTATTTAGATGAAATAGGAAGATATCAAGTGAAGAAAAATGGACAGATAATATAATTATGAGATCTTATGTTGTAAGTTCGTGTGTTTCTTTACCCCATCAATTGAATAATCTTGTTACAACTATATTCTATTATCTTTCATAGGTTTAATTGGATATAATCTCATAACAGCTATATTCTACTATCTTTCATAGGTTTAATCGGATTGTGGAATAGTTTCTTCTTTAATACAAGGATGAGTTAGAAATGGTAGCTTCCAGTGATATAATTCAGTTGGATCATTAAGAAAAAAAATATATAGATTAAGTTTTATTCATAAGCTTTCTGGCCTGAATCTGATTGACCCGATAGGTTGGCCTGAAACCCAAGAGTTTAGGGTTAGGGTTGAAATTTTCTAACCCCAAAAAAATGCCAACCCGAATAACTCGAACCGAATAACATGACAACCCCGAGTGAGTTAGCTCGAACCCGAGTGGGTTGGCCCGATTGACATCCCTCACATGCAATCATGTAGCCTTGTTATTAAGGACTATAATGATGTTTTAATCTTTTTTGCCATGCCTATGCGTCTTAACCTGGGATAGAGTCTTAATCATGCATGTATCCTTGGCATTTAGGCTTTTCCAACGCCTTGTCCTATATTAACTTGCTACTTGTTGATTTGTGATGGATGTCAAGGCTGGATTTATAGTTGTGTTCCTAAAGGTCTGATTTGAAATCAATAATGCCATGCTTTTTAGTTTTCTTGCACAGTTTATCTTATAATATTAAAATTACAAGAAAGCATTTGGCTTTTTTCATTTTTGAAATTCGGTATTGTTTTATCCAACACATGTCACATATTCTTTCTTCCCTGATATGTAGTTTAAACAATGCCTGGAACTTTGGTGTCGGAGGGTGTTAGGAGTCAGATTGGAAGTCATCAATTATGTCTGGCGAACAATTTAAAGTGAATAGCTAATTTAAACCAACACTGCATCGTTTTCTTCTTCATTACCTGTGAAATTTGGATGTCTATTAGGGATATTATTACTAATTGCTTCATGTCCTTTTTCAATAAATTTACTGATACATCCATTTGTGCATATAGGATTTTATGGAGCCCTCCTTGACTTGCCGATCTTTGTTTTAGAAACTGGTTCCTAATTAATTTCTCATTTGAACGCTTCTCCTCCTTCCTTATTGTTTCTTGCAGCAGTTTCATGTCTCAATAAGTTCTGATCGTCTCCATTCTTTTACAGGGAATTGAGATGTACATGAGTTTAGGGACTGACAAGGTAACTCAAGATGATAAATGTGTTTGGGTCCTAATCATAACCTTTTCCCTATCTTGTATCATTTGAGAATCTTAGATTGATATATACCCTCTAACTTGGTTGGTGGTATTTTTCCATTTGATTGTAGTGTAGCCAGAAGAGGTTAAATTTGCAGTGCCTTTACTGGATATGGATTTAAATAGATTGGTTGCTGGATCCACCTGGAGACATCCACAGAAAGTATACTTACAGGTTGGTATGGAAAAATTGGTTGGCCTTTAGCCTCTTGTAAGTAGAAGAAATCATACAGTGCTTAGAAGTAATTTCAGTTTCGGAATAATCTAAATGACATTGACGTGATTAAGGAATAGGGGCAGCTTCATTTGTCTTACTTAGCAATGTTAAAGAAATAGGAGCAGAAAGAAAAGGGAAAGCCAGCCAATGTTGGCAGCTTCACTTTCGTCTTACTTAGCAATGTTAAAGAAATAGGGGCAGAAAGAAAAGGGAAAGCCAGATAAGCACTCTGTTGTTGTCGGTAGAAAGAGTACCAAGAATAATGGTAAACATAGTTTGTCCTATGGTACACAGAGGCTACAACATCAGCAATCAATGGAAACTGTTAGAGCCTTTGGGCTTTAGTTCTAACTCTCTTAGTCCCACCCACCATATCTTCTATACTTGTTTGACTACTTAATACAATGATACTTTACAAACATATAGATGTTCACATCTTTGTTTCCCTTATACTAACTATATTCAATCATCTTCCATTTATTGACCAAGATCCATTCTATAATGTTAATAGGTTATATTTCCAGTTGGGAAGAAGTATTCAGCTGTACCACCACCTCCACGTCTAAAGTTGATTTCTTCTCCGGAATTGAAAGCCTTATTTTCTACTGAAGATTTCAAACTTCCTACTTGGGTGGACGGGATGTAAGTTTATGTTCTGGTTGAGTATGTGTTCTTTTTATAGTTAGATTCTTAGATTGAGAGTTTTGTGTAAATGTCGTGTATGAAACACTGACTTTTCCCTTTTTTATATATATTTGACTTTTGTAGTGTCCTTTTTCTCTATTTGATCCGTGTATACCTTTACAGGTGCACAGCTGAATATCTTCCAAATTTGGAACAAATGCTGAATTCGCAGGTTTGCTACAAATTTCAAATTTTCCATTTCTAATGATTGATAACATACTGTAAGTTCAAGCTAATAATAAGAAATACTTCCCTTCTCTCTGACAGATTAAAGATGCAGTCTCATCCATTGAAATTAGAAGGAAGTTTATCCAGTCATTGGCTCCTCATCTTGGAAGGCCCATAGAGGCTGATCCGGTTTGCCTTTTTTTATCTTGACCAATGAAACTTCTTATTGTTGGATTTCATTTATCTGTGGCTGGATCTTTATTAATATAAAACTGATCGCCGCTGCTTTCATCCCAGGTCTTTTGCAGAAAAGCAACATTCCTATGTTCATCTGGGGTGTTCACTTTTCAGGTAGGATATTCTAACAGGCTCTATACTTTCTGTTTTATGTTGCTTCGTCTACAATCCTAGCCCTATTCTCCAAGACTAAGTTTCTACGACCATTCAAGTTCTTATTGAAGTCATCGTTCCCATTTCTTTGGGATGCATTGAACATACTTGGAAGATTGTTGGCTTTTATCTTCCCCTTGTTGCCTGATCTTTCACCAAGAAACAAGGATTGAAAAGTTCACATCCTCAAAGGAATAGCCCTGGAAGTGATAACTCCAGTTTGATTAAAGTTGTTGTAAAACTTTGCAATGTGTCTTTCTTCTTTAAATGACTTTACCATTTAACGAAACATCAGATGATGAGTTCTTCTTTTTCCTCATCTTTTCTGGTTTTGGGTGTTTCTCTCATTCCATGAGCCTTTTATTCATGCAATATTTGCGTTAACTTTTATATGGATATATCGTGATGCTTGTACTGATACTAAATCTTTAGATAGATATATATATATTTTCTAGTACAAACAAAATATTTGTCATGATGAGTCTGGAGGAACAAGGGCAATAATAGCTAATGATTCTAGCTTCTGATACTCTCACTACAATGTGGTAATTTTCTAACTGATTTTGCCTAAAGGTTTTCACTCTATTGTTCCAACTCGTCCTGCTGTTCTGGCTTCTCTCCTCCACCCCATAGTTCAAACCTTGTTTTGTTATCAATGAACATGAAAAGGAACGGCCTCTCTGCACTGTACATTTTATATGATTGTGGATATGATACCGCAAGTTATGTTGGTTTGATAGCCCGTTACGGTCTAGCTTGCTGTTTGCTTGAATATAGGTGCACTAGCATACTGCAACCAGATGTGCTTACTACTAGGGACTAGGGAGAGAATTACTCTATAGTGATGGTGCTGTGCTACAGTGATGGACTTTAATCCTTTCATCCTTTTCTTGTCAGGTTCATTTCACTCTCTCTCTTCAGTTCCCAAAGCAGCAACCAGCTTTGATACTTCAGAGTTCCCAGGCAAGAGTCTTTCCAAATCACAGTAGTTCCCAGTTTATATTTTAGTTTGAGATGGCTTACATTACGATTGTATTACTCACAAGTTATGGAATCAACCTTCTATCCATTTATCATTTGATAAAATTCAGTGTTTGCCTATGCCATTTCTCACTCGTACTATAAACTAATGAGGTTAGCTTATACACCTGCAGCATTTCAATTCACATGGCGCACCTGTCAAGTCACCTACTCTATCAGAATATCCATGGAGTCCTAGATGGACTCCATCAGAAAAGGCTGATCGCATTTTGTAAGTAGTGCTTTTGAGTAGGCGAAGAAAAAAACCTTTCTAACAGATCCTTGAGTGTTCTTGATGATGTTCCCTGGGTATTTATTGTGGCAGTGACTTTCTGGCGGACGAGGCCTTGAATTTCAAGAAGTATTGCAATCAGTTGAATCAACAATGAGGGGTACAGTTTTGCTTTGCCTACCGGGTGAGGAGTCTTGTACCATACGCTCTTCCCGTGTCTCCATTGCTTCAATTGGTGATCCAATTGTAGTATCCGTAATTATGTATCTTTGCTATAGTAGGTTTCCTAAGTGCTTCAAGAGAAACTCGATTGTTTTAAAAAAAACAGGAAAAAAATATGTACCTAATTTTTAGATCAGCCTCAGTAAGCAGCAGTCTCGGAAGTTTTTTGCGTTTTGAGAAATTAATATGATGTAGCTGAAAAGAAACTACTTTTGCTGGGTTCGAATTATGAAGAAATTATGTGAGTAATTTGCTGATGGAGTTGGGTTGAATTTTTGAGTTATTAGCTTGTAAATAGATTAATTTTGGATGAATTACTTTTTTGTTGATTTGCATCTGTATCTGAAGCACCAAGATACATTTTTTCGTTTTTCATATGTAGAGTTCAGCAAGAAATTCAAATTAATATTGATAACCTTTTAAAATTATCATTTTCAGTTTTTAATGTAAAATGAACTAATTCAATGAAGAAGATTAATAAAAAATTAGGAGTGTAGTTAAATGGCTAAATTAAAGTGGATAACACCACTTTTTATACAAAAAATAAGTTTCTTAATCTCTGTGCCAAAAAAACAAGACTATTAGGCCGGGAGGGAGGGAGTAGTACATTTTAAGGTCTGGACGTTAAGAAATGAGTAATTTGTATAAAATAAAAGAGAGAATGTAAGTTTTTCCAAGGTTCATTTGTCAAAATAAGTATGAGAAAGAATTAATTACGAGTGATATTAAATAATTATTTGTGGACAATAATAATATATAATGTAAATAATGCATTATATTGGGATATTTGTTATGTGTTGAATTTCTACTTATTGAAATGAAAATTCAAATAAAATAAGGTGACCAATTGAAATGAAATAGAGAGACTAAATTGAAACTCATATCTTTACATATTATGATACTTACATTTCTTATTTCGAGAATCAAATGTTCTTTCTATTCTATCCGCTTACTCAAATTGTACACATCAATTTGTATGCCTTTTAAAAATGAAAAACAAGTACTAACAAATATTTTAAGGATACAGTTTTTGAAAATTACACATGCAATAATAATTTTTTTTTTGCTTACTCTTCATTTTCTAGAATTATCTCAACCAAATTTCTCTCTTCCATTATTACAAACGTCAACTTTGACTATTTTACGATATACCATGCTCATAATATATATATATATATATATATATATATATATAGGAGTCGATTAAAATAAATCATATTTTAGAATATAAAATAGAAATTATTTTTAGCCCTTAGATCATCAAGATTTACGATTAATTAATCACCTTGTTGGATGAATTCATGGTCATGAGTTCGAATTTCATATGTAGCAAAAAATTTATTTTTCACAATTTATACATTTACACAGCGAATTCATAAAAATTCATATATTTTAGCTAACTCGTATTTTATATAGTAAGAAATGTTTATACCGTACGTAGCCTTCCCTATATATATATTGCAAGCAAGTTAAACATTACATTATATACAAATAAAAAATAAGGTGACAAATGTATTTACCAAATAACAAGTTGGGATTGATACTATTATATATATTCGGCACTATATTACGATTTATAATGAATAAATGCACAAAATATATTTAATGCAAGAACTATTCTCCAAAATATAATAAACTAGAATAGATCGATGATATTGAACAAAGTTTTCTAATAATTTTTCTTTAGCATCGATGATTGAGCTATCAATATGGAGTATAAACTAAAAAGCTTCGACATTCTAATTAATTTTTTATTAAGGGATACAAAATTTTATTTCAAGCTAAAATAAAAATTGTAAGAAACGCAAAAGTTAAGATTAAAAGAAAAGAAATTAGAGAAGAAATATAACAAAAGAAAGAAAAACACTGTAGCTGTGAAATGCCAAACGCCAAGAGGTTAAATTTTCTGATGAGGCCGTCACCCTCTGTCGTGGCGCTACATCATTGGCTGTTGTCAACCAAATATTTGAAGTCGTCGCAGACAATCGTAGTTTATTAAACCCTAATCGAGCAAGCGCAGTTCCACCTCAGTCCCTCAACCCCAAACCATACCCCATTTGAGTCAGACTCCCACACAGTATTATATACATACATGCAATTCATCTGTGTATAAATACACACTAATGAATTCCTCGCATTTCAGTCTCCTCCGCGCCGGTTTTCTCTCCTCTGCAACTCACTCGCCTCTGCCTCTCTCTCCTCTTTTCTCGCTCCCTAACTTATCAACCAACTGTAAGAGTCTATCTCTCTCTCTCTGATTGCATGTGTTGGAGGACATTCCTTGCGTTAGTGCGACGCCTTGCCTCTATGTCGAGGAGATTGAAAATCATGGCATTATTGCATTGGAAATTCCGAACTTAGTTTTGAATTAGCTGGTTGGAAATAGATTGCGATTTGATTTTAGGCTTGCTTCTTCTTATGCGTGTGAATATCGGGGATTGTTACCCATTTGCTTTTGTTCTGCTTTTGAAAAATTGGGTCAATATTACTTCATTTTTAGAGTGAATGAAGATGAGATGGCGAGAGTTCTGTTGTGTTGAGATTTTGTTTAGAATTGGGGTCTTTCTTTCCTCTCTGCGTCAGGAATTAGGATTTTCTGTAGACTGAGGGCTATGAAATGCTAAAATTTCAATCCAATCCGCAGAATAAGTAAGTGCATGCTAATAAAATACTTTATGCTATAATAAACGCAAATAGATTCTTGGTGTAGTTTCTATTAGTTTACTGGGTCCGTAGAGGCAACAATTGCTGATGAAAGTCAGTTGGGGATGTATACTCGTTAATGACCAAAAATAAATAAAATGCAGAGTTGGCCAATGAAGTATTTCTTTGCACTTGTCATTGGGTGATTTTGGGAAAGATGGCTGATTCTTCTTAATATGCTTCAATATCTTCATTTCGTGAGTTTAGCTTTACACATTGTAACTTTTCTTCTGGTTCTCATAAAACTAGACAGGTATTCTTAGAACTTCTAAAAGAATATTCTTCAGAACCAAGGCATCATCATTGACGACTATGGCAAATGTAAGTTCATATTACTATCTTGTCACAGAAACTTAAATAATATTTAAGAAATTATGTGTTGGTGCTTGTACATCCAAAGAAAGTTTATTTAAATGTAAGCTCTATATATGCACACGCATTTACTACAGTTAAAGAAACTGAAACAGGCTACAAATGTGATTTTCCTGTTGTTAATTCTTGTTTAATGTATCATTAACAGGATCAAGGGATTGCCGGTAGTCCTAAGCAACAGCTCGCAAAACTTTTTGAAGAATCTTTGAGACTCACAGTCCCGGAGGAGTTGGATATCGACCCTGCTATTGCTCCTTGTCAAAATCCCAAATTTGGTGATTACCAATGGTATTACCTTTTCCTTTTTGCTTAATAAATACTTTTAATAGGGTATTTTGTTTGGTCTTAAACTTTTGGATTAATAATTTTTGAAAGCATTATATATGGGTTATAACTAATATGTAATTATTCTGTATTAACCCCAGCTATTATTAAATAAAGTTGAATTCTTCTTATCTACAGCAACAATGCAATGGGCTTGTGGTCAAAAGTTAAAGGAAGGAGTACCCAGTTTAAAAATCCCCAACAAATAGGACAGGTTTGATGAATATGTTCACTTATAATATATACCTTCATTTTGTAATATGCTAAAGGATGATAATAGATATACTATCTCATGCAGTAAATGTAGTATACCATTAGTTGGTACTATATGAGGTAGTCATTTGTTTGTTTATTTTCTAGGCCATTAAAGCAAATCTCCCTGCATCAGAAATGATAGATGGAAGCTCAATTGCTGGACCTGGTTTTGTAAATGTTAAATTGTCACGGGAATGGATAGCCAAGGTAATATCAGTGACCTTTAGTTAAATGTTCTATAAGTTGCATGGATAAAGACCTTACACGAATTGTTACAGTGCATTCAAAACATGCTAATGGATGGTATTGAAACATGGGCTCCTAAGCTTTCGGTCAAAAGGGCTGTGGTTGATTTCTCATCACCTAATATAGCAAAAGAAATGCATGTTGGTCACTTAAGGTCAACTATCATTGGAGACACCCTGGCCCGTATGCTGGAGTATTCAAATGTGGAGGTTCTTAGGAGAAACCATGTTGGAGACTGGGGGACACAGGTGTGTACATATCCTTTTTGCCAATTATAAGTAGTAGTGATTGATTTACTGTTATCGATTGATGTTGTTGATTAGTTATTGTTTAAAAACTTTGCATTTATTGGACTTACCTAAGCGAAATCAAACATTTGAACTTCTAACCTTAATTGGTCAAACATCTTTCTCTTTATTGGATTTTCCTTTAAACTGTCTACAATTTCCCATTTGGTTGAAGATGAGAAACCTTTGTGGGGCTCCAATGCTGATCTTAATCACTATCTTATTAGGAAGTTAGTTAATTCCTTGTAGCTATGATTGTTCTTTATAAATTCTTTTAGATACTAATGTTGTTTGGTTGTCTTCTAGTTTGGTATGTTAATAGAGTTCCTATTCGAAAAGTTTCCCAGCCTGGAAGTTGTCAATGATCAAGCCATAGGAGACTTGGAGGTGAGATGCAAATTTGAGTATCCCTGTTCACTTTGAGTTGGGAGCATGTGATTATGTAAATTTATTGATTTTCCTAGATTCATTGGATTGGTTAGCCATCAACAAACACCATGCAGTAGAAGATTATTTATATTTTTTTATAATGAAATTACACATTTAACTGCAAATAAACTTATAACCTCTTTTGTAATAGTAATACAAACACTTATATATAAACACCAATCAGATGTTTCATGTATAATCATGATCTACTTATTGAAATTCAGCAGAGACACATGCTGTTCTTCCCAATATGCAATATACTTATTAATATCTGATCTGACCTTAAATTACTCTAATCCTTTTCTTTGTACATGTTTGTGTGTCGATTTTAGGCTTTTCAACATTTGTTGAAGCTTTCTTATTCTTTACTGTATCTTTGGAAGTTTCAATTATATTCATTGCGATTTCATATACCACTCAATCAGAATTATTGTCTTGCGCTACTCTCTAGTTGTAGTAGTCATTTAAATTGAGAATGTCCTATTTGGATTTAGCTTATTGGGGATAGAATTATGTGAATATTTGAGAACTATATCAAGAATCAATATTCACCTTAATATGGAAATATTTATCAAATTGGGTAACAGTCAGTTAATAAGTCTTTGATAGTGCTTTTTCAGGACATGCTTGTAATTTTAAAATAAATACAAGTGCTCATTTTATAAAAATTACTATGAGTTATAGTGCATGGGGTCAACTATTTTCCAATTGCTGGTTTTTCAGGCATTCTATAAGGCATCGAAGCTAAGATTTGACAGTGACCCTGCTTTCAAGGAAAGGGCTCAGCAGGCCGTTGTCAGCCTTCAGGTAGACTACATAGTAACTTGTCTTGTCTGAATGATCCCCAAAAGTGTACAGAAGTGTCTGTTTATATTTTCCTTGCGTGATGTTATATATTTATATGTATCCATACTTCAGGCTGGGGAGGAGAAGTACCGGAAGGCATGGGCTGAAATTTGTAAAATCAGTAGATGTGGATATGAAAAGGTGTATGAGCATCTTGGAGTTCAGTTGGAGGAAAAGGTATGTAGGCTTCTATCTATGTTATAAGTTGCTCCGGCTGGTTTATTTGAAGTATTTGGCGAATATCCTGCAAGGTTGTTCTAACATCTATGGAATTATTTCCTAGAAGATCTATGGTGACTAGTGTATGTGCCTTTTTGTTATTATGACCAAGGAACCCCTTCTATTTCTTTTCAGTTGGTGTAAGATATGCTTTGATGCAAGTTTTGTTTTTTTCTTTTTCACTGGAAGAGAACATCTACAGCTCCTTAGGCGTGCTTATAATAATCATTTATTTGGACTAACTTTTTGGCTTCTATGCGCCTTGCATTGCATATCATATCTTTTCCTTTTCTCAGGGCGAGAGCTTTTATAATCCCTACATTCCCGGTGCTCTAGAGTTACTGAATAAAGAGGGATTAATTGAAGAAAGCGAAGGAGCTCGTGTCATCTTCATTGAAGGAAAAAACATACCCCTTATTGTTGTAAAAAGGGATGGTGGGTACAATTATGCATCAACAGATCTTGCTGCTCTGTGGTGAGTTGCCACATTTAGCAAAGGTTCTTTCTGATCCTTTTTCTTATTGTAGCACACTACTAGTTGCTAGGAGTAGTGTACCCCTGGTTTAGAATAGGGTCAGATACCTACAATGGTGGTGCCTTTTTACTGTTATTGCTATAACAGGTGCTGATAAAAAACTTGTAAATGTAAGCCTTGGAAAGTGTTCTTGTTCTAAGACTTACATGTACAATATGTAGGTACCGACTGAACGAGGAAAAGGCTGAATGGATTATATATGTTACTGATGTTGGCCAAAGAGAGCACTTTGAAATGCTTTTTGCTGTAAGTTTGAATGTCTTACACTTCAATGTCTTTACATAAACTCCCTTGCATGCTGAATTTCATGCTGAGAGAGTGATGCACTTTCAGGCGGCCAAACGAGCCGGTTGGCTTCCTGCTGATGGCAGTAAGTATCCTAAAGCTAGTCATGTCGGGTTTGGGCTTGTCCTTGGAGAAGATGGAAAACGATTCCGTACTCGCAGTACTGAAACTGTCAAACTGGTTGATTTACTAATTGAAGCCAAAAGTAGATGCAAAACCGCTTTAATTGAAAGAGGTTAGTTGTGTATTCTTTGTCCTCGGCCCTAATACCTGAGTTGATTCATATTGTTCTGCATATGCTCTGAAATGAGAAAACCGGACCTAACAAGTACTTAAATGCATGCCAGGCAAAGATAAAGAATGGACTGAGGAGGAGCTTGATAAAACTGCTGAAGCAGTTGGATATGGGGCTGTTAAGTAAGTTACCTGCATCGTTGACTGTTTTTCTCTGATGAGTGTTGTTCTATGATGTTTTGGCTAGAGAGATTATAAATCTTTCACTAGCTGTTGCTAACCAGATCTCTCATGATAGTCAATTTTTGTCCATAAACAGATATGCTGATCTGAAGAATAACCGGACAACGAACTATACATTTAGTTTTGACCAGATGCTCAATGATAAGGTGAGTTACAAAGATCATAAGCATAAGTGAAAGAATTAGTTAAGAGCATTAAATGACAAGTTATTAATATTGTAAAATAAATGTTTTGCTCCACCTACTTTCTTATTTAATCTTCTCATAGTTAAACTATTTGCACATCGCTTATTGCTAACAAATGATTATTATTATTATTATTATTATTATTATTATTTAATCTTCTCATAGTTTATTATTATTATTATTATTATTATTATTATTATTATTATTATTATTATTATTATTATTATTATTATTAATGCTGGTCTCTGAGTCGTTGGCTTTTGTTTCTGTTGAAATCCATATGTGTTCTCTAAATTTTGTTCTTAAGCGGGCACTTCTATCTCGTGCAGGGCAATACTGCAGTGTACTTGTTATATGCACATGCTCGGATATGCTCAATTATCAGAAAATCAGGAAAAGATATTGAAGAATTAAAAAAGGTATGTCAGTTCCCTTCTAGACTATGAGCTTTAATTGATTTCACAATGTTTTCTTACGAGGCAAAATAGACTTTAAGCTCTCCCTACTTACATAAGTGCTCATATTCGGTTTCACATTCTTACTTAAGTAGTATGCATTCCATTCCCCCATGAATTAGGATCATATCCATACTGGGCAAACTTCAAGAGTAACTTGCTATTCACATCTTATTATCTTCATTAACTTTGAAACAGATTGGGACAATAGACTTGGCTCATCCCGATGAACGTGTTTTAGGACTTCATTTGCTCCAGTTTGCTGAGGTAATTATGTTATGGATATTCATTGTCCCAATCCTTAAAGGTAGTTTCTATGATTTGGATCTCACTATTTTCTGCTTTCTTTAGGTTGTTGAGGAGTCATGCACAAATCTGTTGCCAAATGGGTTGTGTGAATATTTATACAATTTATCAGAAGACTTTACTAGATTTTATACCAACTGTCAGGTATGGGACTTTTAGTTTCTCGACAATCCACATATTATTGGTGTTCGTTTCTGTAACTTGTCTAATATTGAGAAAATTGTAGGTCGTGGGATCAGCAGAGGAGACAAGCCGACTCCTGTTGTGTGAGGCAACAGCAGTTGTTATGAGAAAATGTTTCCATTTGCTAGGAATTACGCCTGTTTACAAAATTTAATCTGTTGATCACACGCATTGGTATTCTTGTGAAGGAATTTGATGCGCAGTAAGTTTGTAATTTAACCTCTCCTTTTCTTAATGGAGTTTATATATAGTCGTTATTGGAAGAGTTTTAGCTGGAAAGTGGAAACTCAAGATTGTTACTCTACGTTGTTATTTAAGCTCTTATTTTTGTAACTTTGCTGTTGGTAATTTGACCTTTTTGACCTTCATTTACTATGTTTTCAACAATTGAAAAGGGATGGTGCAATTTGTTCTATCCCACCCCTTTCCATACTTCCATTTGAAACTCTAATTGCAAATTACGTACATTCTATACTTTTATTGTCCCTTAGTACCACCCGACTTATGTCGTGTTCGCCCCCAATATTTATGCATATTTTTCTTTTTTGATACGCCTTTCAAATTTATACATATATTTCCTTTTTGGTACGTTTTTATTTTTAGACATTATTTCAGACAATTTTTACAATTATACTCCTGTAATTTACTCCTTCCGTTCCATAACAAGCATCCTAGTTTGTTTTGGCACGTGAATTTAGGTGAATGTGATTAAAGAGTAAAAAAATAAAAAGTGGTAAAGTTCGTTTTTATTTTGTGATAGGAATAAAATTAAAGTAGAGATAATTATAGGCAAAAAAGGTAAAAGGTGGTGGTTAAATTAGGACACATGTTATAGGATAGAGATAGTATATTATTTACCCACAATTTATTTAACAATACCTCTAACGTGGAATTCTTTCTTTATTATTAATACTTTAAATAATTTTTTATTAAAACATGTATTGTAGTCAATAATGTATATTTGCGGGGGGGAGTATTGCCTTTTTATCTGTTAAATTAATGTATTTTGAAATATTGTTCTTTTTCTCCCTTTTCCTAGGCTACGTTTTTGGTGATGGATACGTTTAAGGATTTAATTTTATTGTATATGGATTAACTGACCAATATGTTCCATTTTTCTTTCATTTTTTTTAAGGTGCTATAATCTATGCATATATGAAAGCCAGTCCAAATTTGTGATTTTCTGTATAATGTTTGATTGGAGGTGGGGTTGATTTTTGCCGAAGAATTTAGAGTGAAAAGAGATGAGCACAGGCGGCTTGAATTGTGAAACCCAGAATTTCGAAGAGGAACATGGACATCTTAACTTCATTGTACCCACATACGGCGCCAATTGATAAGCTTGGGATGAAATCAAACTCAAAACATAAAAAAATCGTGAAGAAGATATGATTTTTTTCTTTCTGTATTCATTTTTGAATGAAGGATTCTTAATGCTCTTACATTTGAATGTCTCTTGCTATATACAGTCTAAACCTAACTAAAATCCAATACCAAGGGCCATTAACAAAGATCCTCTGGTCGAAGTCTTGTTAAAAATTTTCTGACGAAAATCTAGTGGTGTAATTAAGAGAAAGTTCAAATTACATATATTTTTTATCTTTTAGATTTGGCAATAGTGATCAGCTTTGATCAATTTTTAAGTCTGTTCGGTGTCTATGTATCTTCTTTAAACCTAATTTTGGTCTTCAGGTTTGACTTTCGGTTCTTGTCGTAGTTTTGCCTAATTATATTATTCAACTACGTTGAACCTAGATTTGTAGTAACTCCAGATCTACCCGAGCGTGTGACTTTAAATCTATGACAATATTAAAATATTATAAATAATAATTTATTTATAGCTGCGTATAACTTATATATTTAGGCCTTAGAGCATTTTATTTGGGCCTTTTTTTTATCAAAAAGATATTCCTAATTTCATCCTCATCATAAAGTGATTAGAAAATTCTTTTATTTATGTTAATTACAATTTAGTTATCACATATATTGACTAATTATATCTAACTAGTCAAATGCAAATTCATAATCCTGACAATTATTTGAATTTTTCAAAATCTATTAAAATTTATTTCTACAAAAGTATATTTTCAAATAACGTTTCCAATGTAATAGTAGTAGTAATATTCTTATGCCAATCAAAGAATTTTTATTAGAGCAACCACAACGGGCTACTCGATGCCCTTACTCGAGTGGCTATCGAGTAGCCCCTTACTCGAGTAGCCCCATTGCAGAGCTTGCCTACTCGAGGTATACTCGATTGTTCGAGTATACCCGAGAATCAGCTTTTTTTTTCTTTTTTCTTTTCTTTGAAATTAGATATTTTAATGTTAGTTTTAAATATATTTTTTAGAATTGAAGTAATTTTTAATGTATGTCTTTAGGTGTTTTTTGATGTAATATTTTTAGGATCTTTATTTAATGCAATTTTAATTATTAGTAAATTATTTTATTTAAATTTGAGCAATTAAATTTAAATGAAAAACATAAAATCAAAACTAATGTTATCAAGTAGGCTATCAAGGAACCTCAATGCAGCACTACCTACTCAATAATACAACCACTATCAAGTAGGTTATCAAGTAGGCTATCAAGGAACCCCATTGCGGATGCTTTTAGAGCTTTTTCCCCGTTGCCTTCTCATCCGCTCCCCAATCCATTTGACCATTGTCGTTTGTTCTTCTCTCGAATTTTTGGGAAAGGCTAGATGTGGATGGATGTTCGGTCTAGATTAACGAGTTTATTGAAATCTTATCAGATTAGGCTTATTTATTGGAATTGTAGTATGCAGGTGAATTTTGTCTATTACATAGACCATAGTTAATGATAAGACTGTGAATAACATAAAATTATATTGTTCCGGCTATTTTATCATTGTACGCATAAGTCACAAAATTAGGCATCATTTAGTCCGAAAGTTTTAACATCTTGGTAAGGATATAAACTAGTAAAACAATTGCATGAATAAAATAATATTTTGAAGGAAGCAGTTGCAAAAATAGATTGCGAGATTTTTTAATGTATTTAGAGAAAGAAGATCGTGACGATAATTGGACGGAGTGAATAAATAGTAAGTTCCACCGTCAGAAGGTCATTAAATATGCAGCCGAGACACAGAGCATCCCACCTCCCCGACGTGGGCCCCACGGCCAGCGGTTCGATTGTCCGCATTCACCCAAACCCCTCCGGTTCCCCCTTCAAAATATCACGCCTTTCCCACACAACTGCTCGCACCACGTTTTGATTCACTGCAGAGAAAATCGCGGCACTCTCTCTCTCTCTCTCTTCAAATATCTCCCTCCCATTTCTCTCCCTCACCTCTTCTCCTCAAACAACTGCCCTCGTATCTCTGCCAGTGAGACACAGGAAAACACACACACACACACACACTATGAGGGAGATCCTGCATATTCAGGGCGGACAATGCGGAAATCAGATCGGCTCCAAATTCTGGGAGGTGATCTGCGATGAGCACGGCGTCGATCCCACCGGCAGGTACAAGGGCGACGGCTCCGAATCCGACACTCAGCTGGAGCGGATCAATGTCTATTTCAATGAGGCTTCAGGCGGGAGGTACGTCCCACGCGCCGTCCTCATGGATCTGGAGCCTGGAACCATGGATTCCATCAGATCCGGTCCCTACGGTCAGATCTTCCGCCCCGACAATTTCGTCTTCGGTCAGTCCGGCGCCGGCAACAATTGGGCCAAGGGACATTACACTGAGGGTGCCGAGCTCATTGATTCCGTCCTCGATGTTGTCAGGAAGGAAGCCGAGAACTGCGACTGCTTGCAAGGTTTTGAGATTTGGATTCGGTTTTTAACTTTTTCGATCTTGCTTTCACTTTGATACTTGCATTTGAGAATGTCGGCCAATGAGTATTAATGTGCTATATGTGTTGTACTTGTTTTTCTGTTGCACTTTCGCTCTGTTTTGCTTAATCTGTTGAAATTTCTTAAAAGTTTTTTATATTTACTTTCGTTTCATTTCTTTAGTTTAACCCTTTTGTTTATATGGTTTCTATTTGCTATTTGTTGATTTCTTCCTCTGGTATGTCTCTATAGTTGTGTCTCTATGTTAGTAGAGAATGTGTTGAATCTGGGCTGTTTGAAAGTAGATTCTGTGGTTCTATTCGCCAAATATTGTTTGAGTTTCAGAATGCAATTTTTTAAGATTATAGTACAAGTTACAGATGCTTATTTGGGTTGATTTAAACCGTACATATGTAACTTGGAATTAAATTAGATGTGGCTTGACCATTGGATTCTTAGCCATGGAATGTGGTAGGAGATAGTTGATCTGTACAATGTAACTTCTGCTGTGTATATATTTTGAATGAAAATGCCTGTGAATCATTCATATTGTGCATTGCCTGATATGGTTATGTAAAATAGATTATAATGTCAAGCTAGGCTGCGAGATCTATGTTTGATGACATGATGATATGGTAACCATGATTGCAGATTTGCAATTTTCCCCCTAATAATCGTGCTGCTCTTGTATTCTACTTTGTTGATTTTCTACTTTGTATATGGGGCCATTTTATACTTTTAA
This sequence comes from Salvia miltiorrhiza, assembly GCF_028751815.1. Taxonomy (NCBI): domain Eukaryota; kingdom Viridiplantae; phylum Streptophyta; class Magnoliopsida; order Lamiales; family Lamiaceae; genus Salvia; species Salvia miltiorrhiza. The sequence continues at coordinate 63,978,085 of NC_080388.1, read as the reverse complement.
GCATTTTCTAGGTTGCTGGATTATAATCATGCCTATTGCCTACAAATTATGCACATTTCCATTTCGACTTTTTTTATTGATTTTGATGATTGATTATTAGGAATTGGTAGGTCCCTTGTACTAATTGTGGTGAAACTGCTGCACCAATCTGGTGGAGTCCTTGCTTTTTTCTTGTCTCAAGTTCTTTTTCTTTTTAACTTAGTTTATTAGTTTATGAAACTAATAGTATGTATTTTAGGTCAATCATCAGACATCAAAGAGATGTCATGTCACTGCTTTTTTAAATCATGATAAATTCTTCCTGTGCTTGGTGATTAGTGTTAACATTCATTAAAGATATGTATGGGTTTTATTTAGTTCCTACTTTTGCAAAATATCAAACTTTGTTTGAGCTTCGTTTTACATTCATCTTTTTAACGACTGTATGTAGCATTGAGAAACTGCGTATCAATATATCAATGCAGTAATTTTTTCAGTAAATTAAATATGATAACAGATTTTTCTTTGTTATCTTAAACTGAGATGAATATTTTTTACTACCATATTTATGTTTTAGAAAAACTTGTGACTAAACCTTTTGTGGCTTCAATTTTGCCAGGATTTCAGGTTTGTCACTCACTTGGAGGAGGCACAGGTTCTGGCATGGGTACCCTCTTGATTTCAAAGATCAGAGAGGAATATCCAGACAGAATGATGCTTACATTCTCTGTTTTCCCTTCACCGAAGGTCTCTGACACTGTTGTTGAACCATATAATGCTACTCTCTCAGTGCACCAGTTGGTGGAGAATGCAGATGAATGTATGGTCCTTGATAATGAGGCTCTCTATGATATCTGTTTCAGGACATTGAAGCTCAGCACTCCAAGCTGTGAGTATCACGACTATGAAACAATAATATGACATTGAACTTTTCAGAGTAAAGCTAATGAATATACTTTCTTTTGTTTTATGTTTGCAGTTGGTGATTTGAACCATTTGATCTCTGCGACTATGAGTGGTGTAACCTGTTGTTTGAGATTCCCCGGTCAGCTGAACTCTGATCTAAGGAAGCTAGCAGTGAATTTGATTCCATTTCCACGTCTCCACTTCTTCATGGTGGGCTTTGCTCCACTCACCTCTCGTGGGTCACAGCACTATATATCTCTAACTGTCCCTGAGCTGACGCAACAAATGTGGGACTCAAAGAATATGATGTGTGCTGCTGATCCTCGCCATGGGCGCTACTTGACAGCCTCTGCCATGTTCCGGGGTAAAATGAGCACCAAAGAGGTGGACGAACAGATGCTTAATGTGCAGAACAAGAACTCATCATACTTTGTTGAGTGGATTCCGAACAATGTCAAGTCCAGCGTGTGTGATATTCCACCCACAGGACTGAAGATGTCGTCCACTTTTGTGGGGAATTCAACATCAATCCAGGAAATGTTCCGCAGGGTGAGCGAGCAGTTCACAGCCATGTTCAGGCGCAAGGCCTTCTTGCATTGGTACACTGGCGAAGGCATGGACGAGATGGAGTTCACTGAAGCGGAGAGTAACATGAACGACCTGGTGGCAGAGTACCAGCAATATCAGGATGCCACTGCCGACGAAGAAGAAGACTATGAAGAAGATGCTGAAGAGCAGTATGACACCTAAAACAGACCAGCGTATGAACAAGAAGAAGAAGAAGAATATTTTGCTTGCTGCTTTTGTGTGATGATCGGATCCTGTATTATCTTCATCCAACTTCATTTTTTTTTTCTGCTTTGAACTTAGCATCTTACTACTGGCTTTTGTTTGTTGGTATTAAACATTAGCGTGCATTTGTTTGGTATCCATAATCATTGTTTTGTTTCACATGCACTTATTGTCATTTTTTATGTTAAATTTGCAGAAAAAGTTAATCTGGCTTTATTTCTTTTATCCATTATCCTCTGATTGGATCAAATTGATCTGAATCCGGATCGGCAACGGTTTTTTTAGAATAACAATAATGTGTTTTATATGAATTATCCTTATTAATTTCGGTAGCGCCTTAAAATTTTAAATTTGGAACGTCATCTTAATCAAAATAATTCTATAGCTTTTATAGATTTTCGGACTTCAATTAACTAGTCTTTTGTCTTTTTTAAATGATCTTATATATACCTCTTAACTGGACTATAATTTGGACCAGATTTTCTTGATACTTGATACCAAAGTGAATTTTTATTGAGAAACCAAGACACCCACCCGACTCGTGCGATGCATGAAAATTATAAAATCAATTGATACTATTTTTTAGTAATTACATATAAATATTAAATATAATTTAAACAATATATTTTACTTCTCCTTAATTGTATTAAAATTAAAATTATATTTTTAAAAGTTTATTTATAACCAATATTTTTTTCTCCTTAATTGCATTAAAATCTATTTATAAATAAAAAATACAAAAACATATTTTTAGCAAAAGAGTAGAAAATAAAATAAAATAAATATAGAAAAAAAATCAAAGAAAAAGTAATGTAATCCAACTTTAAGAAGATAGGAGAGAGGAATAGAAGAAAATTTTATTTTAAAATTTTAAATAATTATAACTTATTTATTTTAAAAGTATTTATAATATTTTTCACACTAAATTAAAGATGTTAAGATCTTTTTTTACTTGATCTTGTTATGATCTTTAATTTAAAATGCATATTGAATATTTTTTTTATGAATTAAATTTAATGATTTTAAGGAAACATTTAAAATAAAAATAAAAAGAATAGAAGAGAGATAAAAAAGGATAAGAAAAGAAAGAGAAATTAAATGGAAAAGGTTACACTTTTTTTTTATATTATGTATTATTAAAGTATATTAAATATACCATTTAATATTAGAATGATAGAGGATAAGAAAAGAAAGAGAAATTAAATGGAAAAGGTTACACTTTTTTTTTTTTTTATGTATAAATAAAGTATAATATACCATTTAATATTAGAATAATAGTATGCTATCTTCTTAAATTAAGAAACGTGAGCCATAATTTTGTTTTAATAATATTTTAGTATTATATAACAATTAAAAAAATAGTATTTAGTAGTGGGTGAGTTAGTGGGCATGTGATAGAAAACTGTATAATTATTTGTTTATAAATTGCCCTTATTTTATGATTATAATTGCAAATTTAACACTAATTTGGCGGCAAAATATTAGTTGTAAAACTGATGTTTTATATATTATATAGATATAGATTGTATTATATGTATTAATTATAATGTGGAGGAGGCTTCCAGTCAAGATGAATTAGGATGATTGTCCGAGATATAATACATACAGATTTTAACTTTAGAAAATGAAGAAAAATATTTTGACTGATGGTTAGAAACGGAGAAGAATCTAGAGAAAGTCTTTGGAAATACCGCAATAATATGATAATGTATCAAAATTTTATCATTATTAATGTCTAATTTCAGGAGGCGGCAATTCATTATTCAAAGAAATCACCATCAGAAACATACTTGTTGGAGCAAAAGAATAAAACACGAGTTTTATTTTTGGCATTCCAGACGATCAAATCAATATGTTCCATCAACATATAATTGTAGGAAATTTAGAGGAGGGTAAATATGATGACAATAAGCTAAGTGTTAATAGGCAAAAATGACCACTTCCTTATTTTATTTTTTTTGTAAAAATGCCTTCTCTTATTATACAAAGCATTCTATGCACTATTCTTTAAATACTCTTTGATTTGATGGGTTTGCTTGGTTTTCTGTTAAGGTCTTACACATTTGACCGATTTGCCAGCTATTAATCATAAAAGTCAACGATTTGACAACTATCAGTCAAGAATACATATGCACGATAGGTCGCTAGATCGGGCGGACACATAATTTCACCGAGCGGACACATGATTTTATTGGTCGGACACATGATTTGGGAGGCAGATCATGTGTCCGGCCGATAAAATCATGTGTCCGCCCGGTAAAATCATGTGTCCGGCCGGGCGGACGCATAATTTCACCGATCGAACACATGATTTTATCGGTCGGACACATGATCAGGGTGGCAGGTCATGTGTCCGACCGATAAAATTATGTGTCCACCCGGTAAAATCATGTGTACGGCCGGGCGGACACATGATCTAGCCACCCACCGGTCATATGTACTCTTGACTGATAGTTGTCAAATCGTTGACTTTTATGACTGATAGCTATCAAATCGGTCAAGTGTGTAAGACTTTCACAAAAAACCAAGCACACCCATCAACATCAAAGGGTAAAATAGGTACTTCACATAATTAGGGCATATAATCATGGACGGAGCCAGGGGGGCTAGAGCCCTCCCAAATTTTAATTTTTTTATTTATTTAAATTATATATATATATATATATATATATATATATATATATATAAAACGAAAGCTAAAAACGGGGCAGCGTCACAGACTCACAAACCCTGGCCGCGAGAACCCACCCAGCCTGAACCCACCTTGCGCCGCCACCACCTGCCGCTCGCGCCACCGCCGTCGGCCGTCGCACCACCGGTTCACCACGGCACCACCACTGTGCTGAACTGCTGATTCCACCTTCCATTTTAGAGATCAATAGGTAGTTTGTTGAAATTAGCATATGCGAATTTTATTTGTGAATTGTGAGATGAAACCCACCTTGCTATTCCACGGTTTCCACCTTCCATTTTAGAGATGGGAGTCAATTTTATGAATTGTGATAAACTGATAATGACATTCCACCTTGAAAATTGCTATTCCACCTTGGACAGTTGGACGGTGGAGTCAGTGGCTTAACTTTTGTTGTGAATCAATTAATTTCATTTATTAATTTGAGAATTGTGATTATGACATTCAATTAATTCCACTCTCCATTTCGTCTATTAATTTGTGAATTAATTTCGTTTATTAATAGGGTATGACTTATTTATCTATTAATTTCAGCTTAGCAATCAATTTATTAATTTGAATTAATTTAATTTTATAGGAAATGGAATGTTTTTTTTCTAAAAAACGTAGAGGTGAATCTTCAAGTTGTTCAATTACACCTTTTATTGGAGCAAATGTAGAAGTTGAAGAAAATGTGGAAACTGAAACAAATTTTAATGAATATGTTCGTGATCCGGGATTAAGGAAACCAATTGATGAGTTTGATATTGCTATTCGAGATCAAGTACGTAGAGAATATTGGTCTATGGGGCCTTGTCAAGTAGTTGGACATACATATCCGAAGACTGAATTCGGCACTCAATTAAAGAGTTTTCAAGATGCGTGGTATGAAAAGTTTGTGTGGTTAGAGTATAGTGTTTCAAAAGACGCTTGCTTTTGCTTTTGGTGTTATCTTTTCAAGGCACATGATCAAAATATTGTGCAAGCCATGATTTTGATTGATGCAGTGAAATCTCAACTACATGACTTCAGAAACACTGGGTGGGAAATAATTTGTGATGAAGTCAATAGATTTTGTGAGGTGAATGCTATTTCTTTGATTGATATGGAAGACACGATAACACGACCTGGTTATAGAAGGCAGAGCATCACCAATGATCATTATTACCGTGTGGAGATTTTTACAGAGGTATTTCTTTTAATTTCAAATATTTAATTCATTTTATTTATTTTAATTTTTCATGTCTTAACAATAAGTTATTATTTATTCTTGCAATGTTAGGTTGTTGATTTAATCATACAAGAGATGAATAATCGTTTTTCTGAAGCTAGCACCGATCTACTTAGATGCATGGCATGTCTTGATCCAAGAGATTCTTTCTCCCAATTCGACATTAATCAACTCATGCGTTTTACTACTTGGTATCCTGAAGACTTCTCTGCAGGTGATTATTTATTATTTTTTACAATAATTTCATAATATCTTTATTAATGTGAAATATTTAACAGGTGATTGTTTATGTCTGCCACAACAACTCCGTAATTTCATAGTACTTGTGCGACATCATCCTCGCTTTTCTACGATAACTAATTTGGGAAGTTTTGCTCAAGAAATGGTTAAAAGTGGCAATCATTTAATTTTTCAATTAGTTTATCGTATGATTGAGTTGACATTGGTTTTACCTGTAGCTACTGCTTCTGTTGAGAGAGCATTTTCTGCAATGAAGCTCGTCAAAAGTGATTTGCGAAATCATATGCAGGACGAGTGGATGAATGACAGTTTGATCGTGTACATTGAAAAGGATATTTTCTCAACAATTGATAATGAGAAGATATTGCAACGTTTTCAGTCGACGAGTACATGTCGCAATCAATTGTCATCACTTTCTCAAACAGAAACAACTAGTTCACCAAGTATTTATTCTTAGGTTATTTGTAATGTATTGAACTTTTATAGCTATGTTATTTCAAATGTATTAGAACTATATTATCTATGAAAATGTTGTTTATTATTATTATTTTTTTTATTATAAAAATGTCTAAAATGTACTGAATGTGGACATTTTTGCCTAAGCTAATTTATCACATATGGTGAATAAAATATCAAGGAAGCAAGAGGGAATTTTAAACTTCTTGCACAAAATATTATAATAACCTATATATAGGGATGTCAATCCAGTCGGTTTGACCCAATTAACCCGCCAATTCGAGAAGGTTAGAGTAGAAAATTTTTAATGCGATAAATTTACAGCTCAATTATCCCGTCACCATATAGGGTTGGTCCGAAAATAACCCGAAACTCTATAGGGCTGACTCAAAAATAATATGTTCGATTGATTATGAAAATTTTCTCGTTAATTAATTTTTACTTCATTACTTTGCTTATGAAAATTAGTATATAATAAGATATTTTTTTTCAAAAGTTAGTGAAATGAAATTTGATTCACTATTATAAATTTAATATTGGAAAGTTATGCTCACCATTTCACTTCTCTGTATTTTAATCTAATACTTAACATAAAATATTTAGATACAAAAATATTACATTTTTATATTTATAAGAGTTGTATTAAGTCGATGTTGAAATGTTACTTATTTATGCGTGTATTTGTTTCTTACAAAATATAATATTAGCTAGAGAATTATATTAGTTAATTTTTAAACAATAATTTTTTAAAAAATAAATTTTCGAGTCTGATTAGCCAAATAGACTAGCCCGAGACCCAAATGTTTAGGATTTTTGAAAATTTCTAATCCGAAATCTTTTTATTCAATTTACCCGCACTCGAATAGCCCGATAATTTGATAGAATTAGTTCGAAACCCGATGAATTAGCCCGATATACATCCCTACCTATCTATGTAATCTATATCATAATTAAGGTGAGTAAGATATCAAGGAAATAAGATGAGATTTTAAAATTTTTGCACGATATCAAAAGGAAACTAAAGAGGTTAGAAAGGCGGTAACCAACTAACCACGTTATGAATTCTTTTGAAAAAATACATGATCTAAGTAGTCCACTTATCCTCTACATGAAGAAGTAATGGGCAAGACTTTGCGAACCAAAAGATGATTCGACTTCAATTTGGTGATATGGACCATAAAATGAAATAATAAGTTTATAATTTTTTTTATTGCCTTCATTCCACTTATAATGGTACAATATAAATAAACACATAGATTACAAATAAGAAATAAGGTGTTAAAGAGTATAAAATGAATCTCTACTTATTTATTTTATATGTATAAGATCACATCTTATTTTCAAAAAATATCATTATAAATAAGATAAATTAGAAAAAGAAAGTGTATTATTATAAATGAAACGGAAGAGTATTATTTTAAATAAAGCACATGGTGAATAGAATTGTAGAATGATAGCCATAGATAAAATTATTTCTTGCACACATTTTAATTGGTTCGCTACACCAATGTCAAGTTTCTTAACCCAACTGCTCCATAAACTTGATTAAAATTATAATAAATCATGTAAAATTCTACAAAAATTTACACTTCCGTTGTACTTCAATCTCAACAAAAAGCAAAACTATTTTTCAAAATTAAAATCCTGCATCAACAAATATTATCTGTTTCTTGGGAATTTAAAAACAGAAGCAGCAGCCCGCATAGACTTAACCCTAATTATATCCATTCTCCTCCTCCTCGCTTCAGCAAATCTCGCCCGTCTATCACCATTCAAATCCAACGGCGGAGATATCTCTTCAGCAGAAACATTCAGATCTGGGATCCCAGTGGGGTCCATATGATTGGTTGATTTAAGCCCATTATACGATTGGGCTGAAATCGGCCCAAAATATGAGCGCCGAAAAATCTCCGCCATCTGATCCTCAACGAGCGGTTCACATTCACTGGAACTCATTTCTTCATTTTTTGAGGTTATTTCCATTGCAAGATTCCTACTTTCCAATTTGGGCTCCTCTTTTCTTGGCCAAGAATTTAATGCCTGCGTCACAAAAGCAGAAATAAACATACCCATTGTATGAATCAAGATTCTTATCGATATTGCTCAAAATAAAAGATGAATACTTACCAATATATATGTACAATTATTATGCTTTTTTGGCCAAAAATATGATTATCATTACATAACAGTGCCCATTTTTTTATAAAAAAAATTCATTTGGAGAGAATATAGTAAGTTATTACCTCTTGCTTCATTGCCTTGAGTTGGGAATTGTGGTTAATCAACTTGTTGTAATAGTTGGTCACGCTTTCAATCTCCTGTTATAGTCATAATAAAGAGTCGGAATTAATTGAGTAATTAAAAGATAACGTTGGAGGAACTCACACTTTTTATCCACAAAAAACAAAGCCTCTGTTTGTTGACAAACTCACCCCTCTAAGCAAATCTCTCTGCTGACTTAATTCCTCAATCATGTCAACATACGCCTCCATTGACTGCACAAAGTTTATAGTAACATAAGATACAAATAGGCATTGATAATCTAGATACAAATATGATGAAAATAACAAAACAAAGGTGCATTGATAAGATAAATAGGCGACCCTTTTTTTGCAAGTTTTGTTGGACTTGTTGTCATCAGATTCACTGGGCAGGAAAGCGAGCGGAGTGACGGGGCTGGCCTCCGCCTTGGCCCTCTCTTCTCGGACGTCGGTTTTCCGATATGGCTCATCCGATCTAGATCTTCTCCTTTTGCTGCCCCATTTGAGACCCGACCCGGCCCAGATCATGGTGGTCATATGCAGAAGAATTTGAGCGACATGAATTTCGTCGTCTGTGGCGGAAGTGAGCAGAGAGCTCTCTGTGCTTCTGACTATTGATGGCTGTTGTAGCATCCTCTGTTTTCTGTTGAGTAGATTTGGATGAGGAAAATGGTAACGAAGAATTTGCAGAGAGAAGGGGTATAGCGTGGTGGAAAGGGGGTTGGACAAATAAATCCAGAGAGGGGAGCTGCTGATGCCACGTGCCAATCGACTAGAGATGGAGGGTCACCTAGGGTTTATGCTAACTCATTTTTCTTTTCACCATATATATTTATATATTCAAGTTTTTTTCTTAAATCATCCTATCGACTCTTAGAAAATATGACATTCCAAATTGGATCAAATGCCACTTTTTGAATTAAGTTGTATTCTTGCAGCTGGATTAAAGGATATTTAAGTTGGCTTTTTAATTATATCAAGTGATGGTTGCATAATTAAGATTAACGTATTGAGTGATCAAGCGGACGCATAAGCTTCACAATTTATCGTTGAGATTCATATGTTGCGACTTGCGAACCATGTGTGTCTGTAGGATACATGTAGCATCTACTCTAATCTTAATAAATTTTAATTGGAGAGTAATAAATCAAAATTATAAATTAATAAACTTTAATTAGAGATTACTCAACACTAATTAAAAATTATATTAACTTTAATTAATTGGAGTGAACTAATAAAATAGGCATTTACTATTATAAAAATAAAAATAACCACATAACTGAAAAAATAAAAAATAAAAATCACTTTTACAGAATTACCCTTATTATTACAATAATTCACAAATGTTTAATCGTGAATTAGTATTATTTTACCTGTAATTCACAACCACAAAACTTCTAATACATATACATGTATTATTGTTCTTATTATATCTAAAATTCACTATCAATTGTGAGTTTGACTTTATTTTGCATACAATTCACAAACGCAAAGTTTCTTAATCTTAAATTATGGCTAATTTCTTTAAATTTAGAGCAAAACTAGTAAGACCATCCGTGCGATGCACGGCGAAATCGAAATTAAATGATATATTTAAATAAAAATATATAAATATTAATCAGAAATAAAATATAATAAATGCAAAATATGGTTTAAAAATAAAATACTAATTACTCAATAAAATTCTGAATTTAAAAACATAATTTTCAATTATGTATAAAGTGTAATGATAATTATAGTTATTAAATTATTTTAAATTATTTGATAATGAAAATTAATATTACACATTATTATTATAGAGTATTTCACATAATAATAATAATAATAAATAAATATTTTCATTCACAAACATAAATAAAAAGTTGTAAAATTTTAACAAAGAAAAAGAAAATAAAATATTTTAAAATTTTAGTAAGCTATTTTTTTAAATTCATTTTCGATAATTTTTTATACCATATTAAAGATCTTCTGACGAACTTAAGCTTAAGATGCACATTAAATATTTTTTTATAAATTAAATTTGATCATGTTTAGAAAAGAATTAAAATTATAAAAAAGAAAAGAGAAAAAAAAATAGTTAAAAAATTGATGGGAGAAGAGAGAGAAAAAATGGAGGGAGAAAACTGCTCTTTTATATATTATATAGATGTATGGTACTTTAAACTAAAAAAAATGTTTTTAATCATTATTTTTATCTTTACGGTTAATTTGTTTTTATAATATGAAAATAACTATTTTAATATATTAACTCTAATTATATAGGGGATATTAACTCTAATTATTAATAGATCATTAATTATAATTAAATACCCAAATCATTCCTAATTGATAATAGTTAATTAAAGGGGTGTGAATCATCAATCATTCACGTCCAAGTCGTTGCCTGACGTTTCCAAGTCATGAAATGGGGATTAGTCCACAAACTAGGTCAGTTTTACTAAGATTGAGATTTAGTGCTTGTTCGGTTCGAATAGATGAATGGAAAAAAATAGAATCAAATAAAGAGGATCCATGATAATAATAATAATTGTTACTTTTATTAAATGTTTATTTCTATTCTATTTTAAGGGGTAACAAATTGAGTGATTGTGATATCTTTAAGTAAGGGTAATAGTTAACTTATTACTCAAACAAAACAATAAATAATAAATTCAATTAATTGAATCCAATATTTCCAAGCTCCAAAAAAGGTCAATCAAACATGAGCTTAGTATCCTAGCTACTTCAAAGATATGAAAAAAAAATCATATACAAAAATGAAAAAGAAAGAAAGAAAGAAAACAAAATAGAAGAATGTAAAGTTATCTAATGAGTTGACTTGATATCACTCAACCGTACCCAAGTTGCTAATCAATATCATACAATCAAATTATTTACTAAGCATGTCTAAAACAACGTTAAGGATGAAACTAATTTATCATGCAGTAGCATGCAGTAGTCTACTCGGCCGAATTCTCTGATAACATAAGCGCAAAACTTTGAATTAATGGGCTGATTTTGAAAGCGATATTAATATGTGTTAATTAATGGAAAAACTTATACTGCTATTTTTATAACTTGGTCAAGTCATAAAGTATAATGAATTTTTTTCAAATGAGCTATGTATGTCCTTTAATATGATCGCATAGTTTTTTATTTTATGTTTTTTAAGAATTACAAGAGGTATTCATTATATAATCAAATAAGTCACCCACATACAATTTGTGCGCATGCGGGACTTCTTACTTAACCATGTTCTCAGTATGTATTTTTAACAAATTTGTGTAAATTGCTAATGTATTAGTTTGAAAATTATAGGTTAATTACTGACAACAACAAATCAAATTAATTATAGATTAATTATCGACACCAACCGATCGAGTTAAAGAAACACGGGGTGACATTAGTCATTGGTATCTTATGAAATAACATAGTTTTTTTTTTTTTTTTTTTTTTTTTTGCATTAAATCCAATTTGAATATTAATTCATGCATTTTCGGGGTTTAATTCACAAAAGCAGCTACTTTTCATGAGTTATTAGTGATTAGTGTGTTATATATATGGTGTCCTTTTTCTTCAAAAAAATGTTATATATACGATGTCCTTTGACTCTATATATTAGTGATTTTAGTGTGTGTATATATATATAAACTTTATGTTGAACACACGCATGCTACTCGATCGTCAGAAAAATAGGCATAATTGCAAAAATTGAAAAGATGTACTCCCTTGTAAGTAGATCAAATCTTCTGTTCTACAATTTAGTGTGTACCATCGTGTATCATTTTTAATTTGTCTATTTTATAATTATTTGTTGTAAAAATAAAAAATATTATTACATTATGAACTCTAATTAGTATTTATAACTAAAAATTGAAATTTAAAAAAATTGTCTACCCTAATTTTGAATCAATTAACCTAAATAATCAATCATTAATTCAAATAAATATAAAAATAATAATTATAAACCCTAATTGGATGAGTGAACCCTTTTTAATTATCTTCTTATTATATTAAAGCATAATAAATTAAAACTGAAGAAAATATAATTAAAAATTATAATAAATTAAAAGTGGTACACGGTGGTACACACTAAATTATGGGACATAGGATCCATGTGCTTGTAAGAACGTGCATGATTGTTGGTGGCACGAATTTTAATAAATATTAGGTGAATGTGTTATTAGTGGAACAATTGGCTTACTTTTATTAGTGAAAGAAGGAGTTTAAATATTCACTTAAGAGGGCATTTATTTTTCATGATTGATACGATATATGATTAAATATTTTTTTTTCAACTAATGAGGCCTAACTCGAATGGTAAAGTAAAGTTGAGGCACCCAAAGACTCTCCTTTATGAGAGGTCTTAGGTTCAATCCCGCATGTGTGCGGTGTAGTTTTTCCATCTTTGTGTGGTGTGGAGGTCTCGCGTGCCTGCGTGCGGGTTGCTTATTTGATTATATTTAGATATCTCTTGTAATTTTAAATTAATTTAAAAAAAATCATTATTTGAGTATCTACAATCTCATTCTTTTAATGCAATATGAATTAAACAAAATTAACTCATATTATATAAATTATTTGATTATATTTAGACATCTCTTGTAATTTTATATTAAAAAAAAAATTCATTACTCGAATATCTACAATTTCATCCTCTAAATATAATATGAATTAAAAAAAATTAACTCAAATTATATAAATTATTTATTGAGATATCTCAAAATTACAATCCATCTTACTCCCTCCGTCCCATATGGATAGGCTGATTGTGATTTTCACAAGGATTAAGAAAAATAATTGGAAATGAAAATATATAAGTAAATTTCTTAGTATGCCCATATTTATTATTTAATGATATATTAAAGTGGGAGTAAAATAAAGAATTAAATATGGATATAATAGTAAATGAGTGAAAAAATATTAATTTTTATGAAAATAAGCCTATATAAATGGGACATTCAAAAAAAGGAAAACAAACTTATATATATGGGACGGAGGGAGTATTAAATAATTAATCTATACTATTTCCATCTATGTAGACTAATCTTCAGAAGTTCACGTCCTTAATAAATGCATGACCAAAAAAGCACACATCTTTCACAAACTTCCTCCTTGCACAAAAATTAGTTTTAAAATGAGATGACATGAGTTTTAATAAAAATAATTGAGTATATTGAAGTGGAGAAGGGATCACACTTAAAAACTAATATTGATAATGATAATTGTTTGTATTGTGAATGGAGAAATGGGCTCACCATGTAATAGAAAATTTTCATAAATAAAAATGAATTAATTTTTGTGAATGTCCAAAAATAACAAAAAAATGACTATTTTTTATGGGCGTAACTAGAAGTAGGGATGTAAACGAATCGAATCAAAATATCATTGGATTGGATTCGATTCATATTCGTAAAAATAATTGCATATTCGAATATCTTTCGAATCTTATTTAATATTCGTATTCAATTCGTACACTGATTCGCGATTACTCGAACCGAATTAAATATTCGTTTCTTTTTTTTACAAGTTTATTTTAAATAATATAAATCGAATATTCAATTCGAAAATTCCTACTGTTTGATTCAACTTATACTATTTGATTCAAATCCAATATTCAATTCACAATTTTGATAGAGAAAAATTTTAAATAATATTTCAAATAAAACATTTTCGTTTGAATTATATTTGGAATCAAAGTATTTTCAAAACTTTGATTATTTTATTGTTGTTTATTTTTATCTAAATAAATATTTTTTTTGTTTATTTTACTTTATATTTATTTCATTCTTTATTTTTTAATATCTATATATATATATATATATATACATCGAATACCGAATCAGATATCGTAATTCTCGAATCGTATATAATATCTAATCGAACCAAAATTATTTGATTAACTTCTATCCCTAGTAAGAAGCAGTAGTATATAATTTGATAGTTTATTTTGAAAATCAAACTACATAAATAAGCGCGGGAGAGAGAGAGAAGAGAGTGAATGTAGGACAATGAGCAAGCAAACAAAGAAGCCCTTTCCTTAAAAGATGAAGCTCCAAGTCATCAGGTTGAAGATGAATGAAGATTCATTACATCACTCCTACAAAGGTTATAAAAAAAAGGACAATTGGCTCACCTAGTAGCATAAGATGCTATACTTTTTGTTTCTTTGGCCTTTTAGCAGCACTCAGTACAAAATCATCATCCGTGTCTTCATCAGAGTCCTCCTTGCTCTTTCGTTTCCTTGATTGCTGCTTAGGGTTTGTTTCCGGTGTCTTCTTCTGGGTCGAAACTCGGGTGCTCGATGATTTTTTGGTGACAGTAACACCTTCAGCTTTCTTCTTGACGGTGACAACAGTTTTCATCGGTGAACTGAGCTTCTGCTGTTGTGCCTTCTTCTGTTTTCTCTCGAAGACCTTTTTTGCTTCCTCCTTTGGAAGCAAACCGCACTCCATCATCCTACAGCAACGTATGGAAAATTTATCAGGAAACAGATTCAAGGACAGGAAACAACTAACTGCAATCACTTTTCCAACCCCAAATGAAAGTTCTACTAGGGGGCACTAGTAGTAGCTTTGGAATTGATGGAGTATAAAGGCAAACACCTACATAGACGACAGGATCAAGCATAGAGGTCCATTATTCAGGTTGTTCTACTAATTCCACATCAAACAGTAGGCGGGAAAGATGCCTAACATTACTTGCTGCTAGTAACTTCGAAAGCTCTTATGATACGAATAAGATACCAAATCAAGATTGCTGCAAAAATCTCAGTGAAATACACTTTTATTTATCATCAAGCAATAATATTTCACATAGTTTTGACAAACAGAAGGGTACGAAAATAAATGGGCTAATGTACAAAAACACATCTAACATTTAGGTCAAAAGGTAAATCTCTCTGTTAACCTTTTCTTCATTTTGGAACAAATGTCTAAAGAAAATGCTTATTAATTTATTGAACTTATTTTTTTTTTTTGGCAAATACCCACCTGATCAACAATGTTAATGGAGTGAAATGGTAGGACATATTTGCACCTGGACCGAAAATAATTGCCGGGGGGGGGGGGGGGGGGTTATGCCTCTTTCAGCTAGATAGTTTTATTATTCAGATCAGAACTATTTTGTGGGTTGACATAAGCAATAAAATCAATCCCTAAAGTTTAGTAGCAATCGTGTATAAACCTATGACATTACTATTTACCAGAAGCTGCAAGTATGTGAAGGTTTTGCATTATATATAACTAAAGACTAATACAGTGAATTAGTTCTTACATATGCAATATATTCATAAATCATAAAAAGGTAAAATAAAAGGCAAATATCACCATAGGTAACTGTAGAAAAATGACACTCATGCACTAGAATCTCGAACATAGAAATAGTCTTGCAGAGCAAATCAAAGACGATTAATATTGAGACACATTGATAGATTAGATGAACTAAAAATGAATGGTCCACTAGCCAAAATCAACCTATTGAAGCCAAGTAAATTTCAGAGGTCAAAATTTTGTTGAAATATCATTTACACGTCTGTGCCAATCTATATAGCATATGCTAGGGATAGTGCGATTAAACTAACACAAAGCTGCAGGTCTGATCAAATTCGACCACACAATCACCTCCTTATTCCAATCTTACTATATGGGATTGGAAGAACCAGAGCAAGCACAATGGGCGATTGGGCGTGTATGAAATATCTCATGATATCTCTCTTTAGCTACGACAATGGTAAATTAACTTAGTGTTGATTCTAACCCTAACAATTTGGATGCATTCAGAGACAAATATTTACTAAGACAGAATTGTCAACACATCAGCTCCACCAAAGGCAAGTTATCCGTTCCTCCGGGTTGTCAAGACAGTCTTGTCTATGCACAAAGGAATTGATGACAATGGAAGTAGTCATATGATTGACTAAAACTGTA
This sequence comes from Salvia miltiorrhiza, assembly GCF_028751815.1. Taxonomy (NCBI): domain Eukaryota; kingdom Viridiplantae; phylum Streptophyta; class Magnoliopsida; order Lamiales; family Lamiaceae; genus Salvia; species Salvia miltiorrhiza. Next base: position 63,961,642 of record NC_080388.1, on the reverse strand, counting down.
AACTATTCTACAAAGCTAAACAAGAAAAGCATAATTCTATGACAGATTGTATTTTGCATTCATTCACATAATATGTGGGGAAAGAGAAGCTATACCATATTGCAGCCATCTCACTAGTTGGCACTTGCTTGTACAGCGTCTCGTAGAAAATTCTCAATGGGTCTCTCTGAATCCAAATTCATCACAGAAACCTCTTTTATAGACATAATAGGATTAAGCTTTACATAAAAATTGACACAACAGGCAGAGAAAACTCACTTCCTCAGGAGCGTCCCTCTTTTGACCAGGCAAATCGAACACTTTCTTCTCTCTCTTCTTAACATCGTTACTCTTGCTTCCCTTCTTCGCCTTCTGCACCACTTCTTCTTTCTTCTTCTTCTTCTGCCCCTTTACCCAAAAAATCACAGCGGTTAAACCTCAACTAATGAGCAAAGCAAAAGGCAAACATTCATTCCGAAGAATTGAACAGAACCCGCGAAAATTAACCTTAGGTTCGATCTTTTTGGAAGGCTTGTTGGAGGTGGGCTCTTCGAAATCTTCATCATCTTCCTCTTTTTTCAGTTTCTTCTGCTGCTCTTTCCTGGGTTTCGCGGCGGCATTGCTGTTGTTGAGCGATTTTTTCCTACTGCTAGCGAATGCGGACGCTAAGCTCTGGTCGTCCTCGTCGTCTTCGACTTCTTCTTTCTTCACTTGTTTCGAATCTTCTGCAGGCATTTTGCCAACTTTCCAAGTAATTTGAAATTGAAAATCCGGATATTTTTCGTGGAAGTGTAATACTATGCTTTGGATGATTTTCTGGGCAAATACAAGGAGAAGCAGAAACGAAACGAAACGGGAAGGGTTTTCTTGCAACGCGATTTATTTAAGAACTGGGCTTTATAAATAATGGTATCACAGCCCAATAAGCTCTTCTTTTTTTCTTATAAAGGCCCAATAAGTTCTTTTTGTTTGTTGCTTATATAGAAAAACACACTGTAAACCTTCTAGAAGAAACTCATTTACATGAAATTCTAATTATAATACTAATAAATTTAAATTAAAGATTAATTATTTTACTTAATTTTTTTCATTAATTTTAATTAATAAACATTGTAGCTTATAATAGTATAATTTTGCTTAGTTTCAAACATACTAATCATAACACCCGATATTAGATTTAATTGAATTAATAAAAACACAATGCTTCAAATTGGTTTATTCATTAAATTTAATGGCACAAATTGAATTGGATTTTAAATTAGAGACTCTGATAAATTAATTTAATAAAATATTCTTTTAAAAAATTAGGAAAATGACGAGAAAATATTTTTGATCTTTAAAAAAAAAGGTGCTGTTAAAGCTTTTGAGTATTTCAAAATTAAAACTGCATATATTATCGGAAATATCGATATTCAATACTAACATAAGCATAATCTAACGTTGCATGATTATGGCCGTTAGATTGTTCTATGAATATATTCTCTTGGCTTTTTTATGTGAAAATGAGCTTTAATTTCCGGATTGATCAATATATTATCAAGGGAAGGAATATTATCGTTTTAGATCAATAAATCTTTTAGGATGGAACTTATGCTAAAGCATTACGCCGCATCCTTATATCACCAATTACGCAAAATATATACCCACAAAAACTAAAAGCAATAAAAAAATGGGTTGGTTTGTGAGAGAAAGAAGGGGTGTAAGCTGGAAAGAGCAAACGCTAGAGTCAGTGGCGGCGCCGCCGTTGCCTTTGGTGGTGTTTCTTGGTCTGTTTATTATGCTGTTGTATTTTGCAACTTATTCAGAGTATAAGGAGAAAGTTGAGAGAAGCAAAATGGGGTTGAAACTCGGTCTCTTCTTGCTGCCGGTGGTGGGTGTTGTGGTGGTGAATCTGAGCATGTTCCACCGCAGGTGGTGGCGCAACACTTTCCCGACGTACCAGGCGGCGGCGGTGGAGGGAAGTTCGCCGTGGGGTTTGTTGCTCGTGCTTGGGCTGCTGCTTCTCATGCTTCATTACCAGTCCTCGTTCCACTCTTGGTTTCGATCATTTTAATAAGAACTATATATATAAGGTCTGGTTAATTTTCTTTTCTTATTTTGATAACTAGGAGATCACTTTTGTTCGGTGTGTACTTAATTTTTAAGTTCAGTGGGTTTATACTAGCTAGTTCTCATAATAAGAAGCTTGGTTTTTGTGAGAGATTTGTGTTTGTTTCGTACTCCCTCGTCGCATGAAGCAAGATCAAGTTTCCTTTTTGGTCTGTCCCACGAAGTAAGACCAATTTTTAAAAATAGTAAAAAAGTTACTCTTTATTCATCTTTTCACTTTTTCACCTACCACACTTAACACACAAAATATCAATTTCTTAATTTCTGTGCCGAAAAGAACTAGGTCTTGCTTCATAGGACGGAGGGAGTATATCTTGTTTGAATTCTTAAATCTTTCTCATCATAGAAATGGTATATTGATATATCTAAATCTTTAGAGCATTACTAATTTTCGTTTACAATTTCTGTCTATTGGAAGTTAAGATACACATCCGCATCACTAAGCTTATTGACAACCGATTATCTCAAGTTGTAGCTAAAAGACGAAATCAAAATAAATAAATAAAAGTTAAAATGGAGTGAAAATGACAACCGGTCATGCAATAGATTGCAGACCAATTCTTTAACAATTTTACAACCTCTATTATTCTTTTGACACGTGGCAACAACTTTTCATGTGTTATCATTTAATGATTCTTTAGTTAATTTTAATAATTGGGTTAAGGTCCAGATAGACCCCTCAAGTGAAGGCCTTTAGAGCATTTCACTCCTCTTACTAACTGTGTGTGCAGATTGACCCTCGAACTCAAAAAAATAGTGCAGATCGCCCCCTCTGACTTAACACCGTTATGGGCCGTTAGTCAGAGGGGGCGATCTGCACCGTTTTTTTGGAGTTCAGGGGCTAATCTGCACCTTTTCTCTTTTTGGAGTTCGGGGGCTAATCTGCACACCGTTCATTAAAAAAAATCACATCTCATCTTCTCCGACCAACTTTTCCGGCGTCAATCACCGTCAGATGAGGAAAATCACGAAATCAAGTTCCCAAGCCCCAAATCGGGAATTCCAAATCGGCGTCATTGCTCCCGAAAATCACATAATCGAAATGGAAACTCGAATTCTCCCTCGAACGTCACCGCCCCCAATTGCAGAATCACCCCCAACGAATCGAACTTCGCCTCGCCGTAGGCGATGATCGTGACCCCAATCGAGATCGAGATCATGTTGGCCATGGTCTCTGATTTGAAGGCGTCCTTCTTCAACAGCACGCCGATAGTGTAGATGGCGACGAGCATCGTCGGTCGTTATCACCGGATTTCGTCGAATTTGAGAGAAAGAGGCGACTCCTTATCGAGAAAAGCTAGGCGACTCCTCATCGAGAAAAGCCAAGCGGCGGGTTCACCGGATATTGCGACGGCGATTTCTGGCGGAATGGGAGAATTATGGCTCGTCCTTGACGCTAAGCGTGTGCAGTCGAGCGAGCTCCGAGGTTTAGGGCCCAAGAGAGAAAGAAAGGGGCGGCGCCCTTCGCCGGCCTCGCCGGAGCTTGAATCAGCGACAACGACGATCAAATTTTGAGCGAGAGAGATGAATTAATTAAAAAGTTAAAAGATGCAGATTAGCCCCTGAACTCCGAAAAAATGGTGCAGATCGCCCCCTTGGCTAACGGCCCATAACGGTGTTAAGTCAGAGGGGCCGATCTGCACCGTTTTTTTGAGTTCGGGGGCCAATTTGCACACATAGTTAGTAAGGGAACTGAAACGCTCTAAGGGCCTCCACTTGAGGGGCCTATCTGCACCTTAACCCTTAATAATTTTATATAATTACTTTAAAGGTTGTTGAATTATAAGTTGTGTATATGTGAAAGAGAGAAATAATTTTTTTATTAAAAAGTTGGGTTGATGTAAGTTGTGATAAAGATAGCCTACCGGATGATATAGCAAGCAAAACCTAAATTGAAGACAAAAACTTCCTTATCATACACTCCTTCCATCCACGAACGAAGAGTGTACATGATTTTTTGCTATATTTTAATTCATCTATAATAAATGTGATTTTTCAATTTTTGGTACACATACCTTTTCATTTTCAACCTTATTTACATTGTATTTACAAGAAATTCATTTAACAAATTTGCCTAACAATTTAACATTAGTGAGTCACTTTCTCCATTAATTTTATACACATCTCTCAATTATTTATATTTTGAAAGAAACATCTCCCAATCATTTATGAAGTGAGTATGACATAACTAGCTATGTTAACTATTTGGATCGCTAAATTATTATTTTAGCGACAAAATTAACAACCGAGAAACTTCGATGATATTTAGGGTGCGTTCTCTTTGATGGAAAATAGCGGAATACATATCTTTTCCCCTTTTTTCCATTCTTTTCACATGTTCTATATGTTGGAAAATTTTCTTTAGACAAGGGTTTCTTCCCGAGCAGTCTCTCTTTCCACCTTTTCACTCCAATTCATGATAATATTATCACAAATTATAGGTGCGATAATATTTTCTCATATTGTATATTTTAATGATCTTTCAATTTTATCATCAAAATTTATACCGTTTAACTCATCTATCTATATTTTCATTTTTCTCTCTCTCCACTCCCTCTATCTTTTCTCTCTCTTCATAATATTTTCATATTGTATTTTTCCACCAAAAAGAACATGAGATAAAAAATAAAGTGGGAACCACTAAAATGTGTGATAAACATTTCCATCTTTTTGCAAACGGTCGTTAATTACCTCATGCCCGGCGGAATTTTTTTTACAAATTTTCTGGGTTGGGGCTTCTGTATGGCTTGAAGAAGACCGACGATGGTGATGGGGATCAGTGACGGCGGTTGTCGGAGATCTAAGTTGAACTGAAATTGAAGAGCGGCAAGGTTGGGGTGGAAGACCGACGGATATGCGGGGGGGGGGGGGATGGGTTGGATTTTTTATAAATTATTAAAAATAAAATTTGAAATTAATTAATTTAAATTTAAAAATAATTCAAAATTACTAATTATATAGATAACTACTTAATTATAAATTTACAAAAAAAATTAAACAATAACTCCTTAAATTCAGTACCGAAAAGAAACGCCTCATCTTAGGCGGAATGGAGGGAGTAATATTTTCTCATTTTTTCTTATTCATCATTTCCCATTGAAAATTTTACAATCAAAGTAAACGCACCCTTATACATAAATTTAAGGGTTAATTGCATGAAAATACATTAACTATAGTCACTTTTTCATTCTGCACACGAACTTTGAAACTTAGATTTTTAATCATGAACTTTGCGTTTATTTCAATTTTTCCATAAAATTAATTTACCTCCAATTTGATGATGATGTGGCGCCTATGTGGCAACCAGAAGTGTGCCATTTAAATCGTCGTCCGATAAATTAAATGACGTCGTTTTTATAAGTGCAAAACGACGTTGTTTTGCTCCAAAAATGGCTGAAAAAACAAGGTGGAGGTTGTTGACAGGCGGCGATGGTGGTTGTTACTGCTGCTCGTCGGGCAAGAGGGAGGAGAAGAGGCGATTGGTGGTGTTTGAGGAGAGTCGACTGGTGTTGATGCTGTACAGTTCAGCGTGAGGAAAAGTGGCGACTAGTGGTGTTTGAGGGGGAAAGATTTTTGATTTGGGCCTTTAGGTGGAGGAGAGTCAAGCAAGATGGAGGTGTCTAAGGGACGGCGGTGCCGGCAATTTTCGTCGGGTGGTTGTCGTTGGAATTGGGAGAGGGTTGTGAGATTGAGGGGGCTAGGGTATTCAATTTCGGGGTTTTGTTGGGTAGAAGGTCGGAATAGAAAGAGAGAGAAGATGGTGTCGGGTTGAAGAGGTAGCTACGCCGGTGACCGGCGCTGCATGTGCAGCGGCGGTCCGAGACCGTGCGCGGCGATGGAGGAGAGTCAGGCGAGAGAGAGGTGTTGAAAGGACGGCAGAGGGAGAAAATAAAGAGTGAGAAAAATAGATAGGGGGCGAGGGACGAAGGCGAGGCGCCGCGGCGTGGCTGCCGATGGCAGCCCTCGCCGGAGATGGTGGCGGCGAAGCAAGGAGCGAAAGACCAGTAATAAAACGACGTCGTTTTCGTGCCACGTCATTTTAATTAATGACGTGTTACATACACGTGTCATGTTTAATGACACGTCAGCTTTCTAGCTGCCGGACTTTAATTTTATGGAAAATTTGGAACAAATGCAAAGTTCATGATTAAAAATATAAGTTTCAAAGTTCGTGTGCAGAATGAAAAAGTGACTATAGTTCGTGTATTTTCATGCAATTAACCCTAAATTTAATGTCAAAGCTTAACTGTCCTCGCACGATTCTTTCACACCACATACACACTCAATAATCAAAGTGCACAGGTGTGATAATGCTACAGAAATTAAGCTCACCCATCTCTTCTCTAAATTTGGAATCATTAATTGTTCATCACTCTTTTGTAGAAACACCACAATGCAACATAGTATTTAATTTTCAATAAAGCTATTTGGACAAATTTTGTCCAGCCAAAAAGGATAAATTGGTAAATCTTAATATCATGTATAATAAAATAAAGGGCAAATTGCATAAAAATACCTCACTTTATACCAAATTTCGATTTTTTGACAAACTTTTTAACTGTAGCAAGAAATTGAACGACCTTTCAATTTATTGCAATTGGCATCCCCGGTGTTTTTCAGGCTAAATTAAATCTGAGTTAGCAGTCGGACCACCAACGTGGAAGCCGGAATGCCAACGTGGCATAAAAATGACAAATCACACCCACCTACCCACTCTTCACTCCCTCTCTCTCATACACACGCTCTCTCTCTCAACTCCCACCTCACCCCTCCGCCGACCTCTCCCTTCGCCGCCCTCCCCCACCAACAAAATTGACACACCAATCGCCTCAAACATAACTCTCGAGTCCTAAAATTTTCAGATACGAAATTGTAGCGACGGTTGTGGCGGCGGATCTTCCGGGAGGTATCCAGGCGATTGTGTCTGGGGACGAACCCCAAGCCCGACGGCGAATCGAGAAACCCAAGCGTGTCGACTCTTGCTGGGCTCCCAGAGGCGGCAACAATAGATCTGTTGAGATTGAGGAAGAGTGGAAATTTAGGGCTCAACCGGGGTTTGACTTTTCTCCCCCAATTGTGTGTTTTCGTTGAGATTGAGGAAGAGAGAAAATTTAGGGCTCAACCGCAAATTGTGAAGTGAGGAGATTTAGGGCTTATGAAATTGAGGCAGAGGAAGCCGGCGTTCGCCGGATTTGCAGAGCCGCGGCGGCTGCGGCAGAACTTGACAGAGAGATTGGGCCTCCCCTTCGTTCCTTTGTAATTTTCTTCGTTCGTTCATTTCGTTCCTCGAGCATATATGAAATTGAGGCAGAGGAAGGAAGCGGTTAATTGGGCTGAAATCAGCCGCTTACGGAAGGAGCAGGAAGATTGGGCCTCTCATTCGTTCCTTTGCAATTTCCTGCTTGAATCTATCGGGAATCGAGTGGAAGAGAGAGAGAGAGAGAGAGAGAGAGAGAGAGAGAGAGAGAGGGAGGGAAGGGGGGGAAGAAGTGGCGACAGTGGAGAAATGGGGATAGCCGACGGGGAGAAGGGGAGGGGGATGAGGGAAGAGTGACGTGGGAGGATGATGGGGAGGGTGACGTGGTAGGGAGAGGGTGACATATTAATTATTATATGTTTTCCTGCTAATATTATATGCTTTTAGTTATCAATAATACTATTTGGACAAAATATGTCCGGAAAAAATATGATTAATTATTTTTAAAAATAATTTTATTTAAATTTTTTGGTCCAAAGTAAAAAAGAATTTGGTTAGTTTTATTGTTTTCTCCATATTGTAATTTTTTTTTGGACAAAAATTGTACGGACAAAAAAAATTAAATACTTTAAAAAATTGATTTATTTAAAAATTTTGGTTTAAATTTAAAATGGATATAGAATGTAATAAATTGAAAAAAATGGGTATTTATGATACATGGTTTTTAAGAGTCAGGTAAATTTATATAACAATAATGCTATTTATGATACATGGTTTTTAAATAAATCAATTTTTTTAAAGTATTTAACTTTTTTTTAATCTGACAATTTTTTAAAAGTATTTAACTTTTTTAAATACATGGCAACCTAAATTTTCCGACAGCAGACTACTTTAAATTATACTCCCTCCGTCCATTAAAGAACTTCCTAGAAGGGAGTGACACAAGTTTTAAGAAAAAATATTGTTGAGTGTATTGAGGGTGGATAAAAGGTAGTTGAGTGTATTGGGAGTGGTGAAAAAGTGTTATAATTAATATTGAGAGTTGTGAAAAGTGAAAAGTAAGAGGATTATAAGTGGTAGGGTATAGTCCAAAAATAGGTAGGAAGTTCTTTCGTGGACGTCCCAAAAAGGAAATATAGGAAGTTCTTTCGTGGACGGAGGGAGTATTTTTTTAAATATTTTTACTTGTATCAGAAAAGTGTATGACATTACACAAAAAATGATGCAAAACCATCAACATTCAAGGACAATTTCAACTTTTCACTTTAATTTGGACATATGATCAAAATTTTATAAGAAGTGGACATTTTAAATTTTACACTTAATAAAGTGGGCAATGTTGCCAATTGACCCAATAAAAAAGGTAAGTAGGCATGCATGCCACCCACCCGGAATGTGAGATTTCTGCATTCCATCGCTCAATTATGAACAGTCCCAATCACAATCATAATTATTTTAATTGGCATTGGTTTTCAAATAGATTTGTTCCTAGTGAGCCACATTTCGGTATATGTATTATAATTAATTAGTTAATAGATTTTAATTGATGTTCCTAGTGAGGCACATTTCGGTATATGTATTATAATTAATTAGTTAATAGATTTTAATTGATATTTGATTAATTCTAATTAGAGTGAATGTACCGGACGTTTAGAGTGAATTAATTAATAGATTTTGTCATTCCTAATAATGCTTGTGTTTTGCTAAAATGTGATTTTAATTTTTAGTTTAATAGGGCCCAAATTACTCGTAAACATCAGTGTATGTATAAACGAGTATGCAATTAGAAATTTATAGAATACAATTTTTCTCATCGTTTACCGTGAGATCACAAATTTAAATATTGTAATTTAAATACTAACCGCAATTAATTAAATTAATCATATTTTTATAGATAATAGTACTAATTTTCTTATTGACTTGTTCATCAAAATTATTGATATGTTAAACAATTTTAAATTTCGCAAAATTATTAACGTGTGTGTATGGTTAGGTTCTAGTGAGATTCCTATTTTTCGTGAGATGCGAGACTAATGAACAATTCCATATATATATATATAGATAAATACAAAATATGATCAATTTCAGCTCTTAGATCATCAAAATCTACATGACTTAATTTGTTTGATGAATTTATGGTCATGAGTTTGAATCCCATGAAAATTGAAAATTGAAAATTTTAATTTTTTAAATTTAGACAAAAAAATGTTATGCTACTTTAACAAAACGAAAATCACTGCATTGAAACTTTTTTTAAAAAAATATTTGATTATTTTATAAATTTTAAAAGTTTTATTTCATTATTTTATCCCCATCCACAACGTTTTTTTGGAGAGGTTTAGGATTCATTATTTGATTATTTTATAAATTTTAAAATTTTAAAAGTTTTATTTCATTATCACTGCATTGAAACACCAAGTGGTGCGAACTCCTGTATGTGAACAGTGAGGTTTAGGATTCAAACCCAACCGCTCTCCCTTCCCCAAGTAAAAAAAAGGGATACTTTAACAAAAAAGTAATGATGTACTATGATGGTTTTTGTGAATGAGTATGAATATTATGGATAAAAAATAAATGGATTATGGTGGGGTAGTGTTCAAAAATAAAAAATGCATGTATTTAAAATTAAGGCGATCTAAAATGATAAAATGTGCATGTTTTTCATATAGAGTGAGGAAGTAGTATTTTTAAGTTTTTAAAAACTTTTCCCAATATCACAATTTAATTTGTTGTATCCTAGCGTTCTATAGATATAACATTCAAATCCTAATATGATGAACAAGTTCAAAATAAAAACTTTTCATTTTTTTGTTTATCCTCATTTGGCGGAAACAGAACATATATGTACCCACTCGATGTTGAAAGTTAAGTGCCGAGAAAGTTAGGTGCAGACAAAACCACGTTTTCCCTTATAAAAATCATATGAAAATCTTCCAAACTGCTGAAATTATTCATGGCTGCACAAATGAAAATCTGTGTTTGTGAAGAAGCAGAAGCCGGCGCCCTCCACCCCAAATTCATCAGAGATGAAGAAGAGAGGCCTAAGGTGGCCTACGACCAATTCAGCGACGATATACCGGTGATATCTTTCGCCGGAATTGAGGAGAGCGGGGAGAAGAGGGCGGAGGCGTGGCGGAGGATCGTGGCGGCGAGTGAGGATTGGGGTATTTTTCAGCTGGTTGATCATGCTGTGGATTTCACGCTGCTTCAAAGGATGAGTAGCTTAGCTCGAGACTTCTTTGCATTGCCATCCCAAGAGAAGCTGAGGTTCGATATGTCTGGTGGAAAGAAAGGTGGCTTCATCGTCTCTAGCCACCTTCAGGTACTTCATTTTCCCTTTTCCATTTCTTCCCACCTTTTCAAATCTAGAACCCATCATGGTATACAAATGGTAAATAACTAGGCATATTAAGAAAAAAAATTGTATTGATTGTCCAAAAATAACAAAAGATTAATTTTTATGAACCGTTCAAAAAAATACTTCATTTGTTCCACTTATTTTGATAGTACCCCACCTATCTTGAGACATTTTGTTATTTGACAAAAATTTTACCATTTATTCACATTTTTATCTAGACACAAAACGGAGTAAAAATTATAAATCATTAAATCGTCGAAATTATATCAATTATACAATATGTATTTTTCAGCTCCACAAAATTAACACAGTTTATCAAATTACCACATGTCATTAAAAAATATTTAAAAAATCCAATCTCCCCAACCTCTCCTATCTCTCTTTTTCTTCTCTCCCCTCCTTTCTGCCGTTCTCGTCACCTTCTCCTGCGCGCAGGGGCGGATCCGGAGGGGGCTGAAGCCCCCAAAAAAGTTTTTATGTTTTTATACAAATTATATATATATATATATATATACATATATATATATACATACAGGGTGTAGTTCTAGAGAGAACTACATTATTTGTGAGAACGTGAGAACCATCAAACATAATGCATTCACTGTAAAAATTAATGCATTCGCTGTTAAAATTAATGCACTCAAAAAAATAAAAAAATTGCTCCCTTCAGGATTCGAACCCAGGATCTGCATTCATCCAACAAGATGATGCATCCACCGTAGATCTTGATGATCGAATGGCTGAAAATGGTTCTCCGTTCTTTTTTTATTTATGGTTCTTTCCTGAACCTCTCCCTATACATATATATTTATATATTATAAAAGAAATAAGATTCAAAAGTTATAATTTATTAGTATATTAATTTATTAAAATTGTAGTAGTAGTATTTTTGTCCATTTCTCTCTCTTAATTAATTTTTAATGCTGAGTCTAAATTAATTCTCTAATTCAAATAAGATTGCAAACTATTCATAATGAAAATTAATTTATTTGCCATCATCATCAACACAAAGCTGTTGTTGGAACTAAATTTAATTAATTCTATGAAATTTCTTAATTCGTAAAGGATTGTAGATTGAAAATTCTTATACCTCAGGCTGCATGCAGTAGTAATTACGCAGACGCATCCTCTCTCTCTCTCTCTCTCTCTCACACACACACACACACCACTACTCCGATCACCATCATCATGACATAACTCTAAGGACCTGTAATTTATCAAAATTTAGTGTTTTTTTTTCATTTGATTTTTATGAAACAATCATCATTCGTGAAGATATAAAGATTGTAAAGTCTTATGCGAGATACAACTTGATAGGTTTATATAATTCAAGATATAATTGATAGTTCGAAAATAGCATGAGATCTAAAATGATATTTACCCAAATTGGTTTTTGATGTTTTGTTAGTGTGAAGTTGATATTATTTTGAGTTTTTCAAAAAGTTTTATTTTTCGTTGAAGAGGGTTTTGTCTAGTACGTTTATGTGGAGTGGTGACATTTGACAAGAAGTTTGATATAGATATATAGATTTATGAAAAGAGTGGTAAATTAATTAAAGCTGATGATGCATATTTTGGATGAAAGGGAGAAGTTGTACAAGACTGGCGCGAGATAGTAACTTATTTTTCGTATCCGGTGGCGGCACGGGACTACTCGAGGTGGCCGGACAAGCCGGAGGGGTGGCGGGCGGCGACGGAGGAGTATAGCCGGCAGGTGATGGAATTGGGGTGCAAATTGCTGGAGATTTTATCAGAAGCAATGGATCTTGAAAAGGATGCACTCTCGAAAGCATGCGTTAATATGGATCAGAAAATAGTGGTGAATTTCTATCCGAAATGCCCCCAGCCGGATCTCACTTTGGGTTTGAAGCGGCATACGGATCCGGGTTTGATAACTCTTCTGCTCCAAGATCAAGTGGGCGGGCTGCAGGCGACCCGGGATGACGGCAACACATGGATCACGATTCGACCCATCCAGGGGGCTTTTGTGGTCAATCTTGGTGACTATGCTCATGTAAGTCCCTCTCTCTCTCTAATTCGTTGCCTAGATGTCTCTGCATTATCTACAACTAATGTAATTAGCCTTGGAATTCCCAAGCCAGATAGCTACGCATAGGTAACATAGAATTAATTAATCTTCTAACACGATCTTGATTATTCCGCGGAGTTATTGAATTAATAGTACTAGTCTAATTAATTAATTAATACTCCACTAAATGTTGCATTAATATAATGATCCTAGGTAGGTTTTGGCCGGTTATAATAAAACCGCGCGTTGTCCCATGTAAACTAAAGTAGTACTCCACTAGCTAGCTAGAGTTTACATTAATATTTTTTATATATACAAATAATAATGCTTCTTTTATGTTTATGTTTTTGATATTTTACATCAATATGTATTTTTATGTTAATTCTTTATATGTAATACTACTTTTTTCATGACAATTGTATAGTTTATATAAACATAGAAAACAAAACCCTTAAGAGAGAATGTATCCAATGAGATTATGAAATGGATATATAAATGTTGTGAGAAATGAGAATACATTCAATCATGTGTTTTTTGGGCGCAAACTTTGTAATAATAGAGGCAGAGTGCATAATTAAAGTGAATTATGCATGCAGTATGTAAGCAATGGGAGGTTGAAGAATGCAGATCATCGAGCTGTAGTAAACTCAAAATGCAGCAGATTATCGATAGCGACGTTCCAGAACCCAGCCCCTGATGCTCAAGTTTACCCGCTGAAGATGGGGGAAGGCGAGGAATCAATAATGAAGGAGAGCATCACGTTTTCGGAGATGTATAAGAGGAAGATGAGCAACGATCTTGAGCTCGCCCGCCTCAAGAACCTCGCCAACCAAAACAACCCTTTTCCAAATTAAGCTTCATCTTCAATACATGCTTGCTTCATTAAATTCCTCATCAGGAAAAACCAAAGGATTCTATATATATATAAGATGATGATGATGATGATGATGTGTTGCACCCATATACGAATTTCATTCCCCAATTCAGAATAAAATAAGCTTGTAACTTTGAATTTTATATTTATTTAATTTAATTTGTGTTTTGATTTCGTTTTCTATGTTTAATTGCAAATTAATGAATTTATGCGGTTAATTAGCGACCGTGGCTATCTCACCTTTTATTGGATGAACTTATAACAACATTATCTATAGCTAATTTTTAATTTAATCGCACGCATTTAAATACACAAATTTTTGACTTTACACATAAATAAAAAAATTCACCACTAATGTACTAATGATTTAGTGGAATGCTTATGCCTAATTATAATGGTATTTACCACTTCGAATAATCATGATGACATTAATTCGTCGAAAATTGAGAGTCGTGTGAAAAATTATGATAATTCAAAGTTAATGTATATAAAGGCAAAAAATTTAGTTTCTATACAAAATTACAATTGAATAAATTAAAAGTTCAGACACAATTGACCCTATGAATAATATATTGATAGTTTCTATGTTTTGGCTCTTGAATATATTTAACCTGTCTTCCAGATCATCATGTATTAATAAATCTACGGCATCTATAGTTAGGTATAGTACTAAATGTTAAGTAGATAAAAGTAAAATCGTTTATTCGCAATATACTGTATACAATGTGTTAATGTATAAAGATATATAATACTAAAATGTATGGATATATACTTGTTAAGAAACACACCATCTTAAAAGGAGCGAAATTTTTATATTTTTTTCGAGTGCAATAAATTTAGCACCAAATGTATTAATTTTTACAGTATAGATATAATAATTTTATAGGAAGTGGATTGTATAGATCCCCTTTCTATTATAGCATATAAATCCAAATATGGACCACATTATGTGTATGTGGCGCACTAAGAATGTGACACGTGACAGTCTGGTAGAGACCTTTCAAGACAGAATACACAGAGAGGTAAAAGATGAAATATCAATTTTGAATATTTTAAATACATATATATATATATATATATAATTTTGTGCAAAAATATGCATATAATTAAATACAAATATGCATGTTGTCACATACAGATATGCATAATGTTGTCACATGCATAATTCTTAATTTATTATCCGTACGTGTATTTTGCCTTGGAATGTCTCTGTCATGTATAGGGATAGCAATTTACCCGCGGGTAATGGATACCCGCGAAAATCCGAACCTATTAGGGTGGGTTTGAGAGACATTTGATATCCACGGATAGTTTCGTGGTTACAATTCACTATCCATTTAGTTCGTGGGTATGAGTTTGGATAGGGCTGGTAATCGGTTCGGTTCGGTTATAACCGAACCGATTTACCGGTTAACCGAAACCGATTAATGGCCTAAGTGATAACCGAAAACCGAACCGATTTATAATTCGGTTAACCGATTAACCGGTCCGGTTAACCGGACCGGTTAATCGGTTAACCGAATTAACCGGTTAATTCAATTGTTTTCAATTTTCGCCCAAATGAAAGGAGAATCATTTTGAGGCCATTTCTTCCGACTCTATGAAATTTATGAATTCCTCCGTGCATTCCTCCACCCACGATTTTCATGCCCCGCATGGGTGACATTGCAATGGTAGCAAATTGGATTTTGATGGAGGAGAGACTACAGTTGGTGAGTCTGCTATGGCCCTTTTGATTCCACTGCAAAAAGGATTTGAAAAAAAAAAGGAAGAGGGAGACCCCACATTGTATGGCTCATTTTAAATATTTAACAATGGATGTGATAGCTTGCTTTCTGCACTATTTTATGTATATGTAATGTATACACAAACTGAATATCTGTATCTATTTACTGGATAAATTTGTGGAAAAATGGAGAAATGGTGAGTCACAACTCAGAAGCGGCTCTGGAATGGAGAAAGAAAGAAATGGAATTACAGAAGATGGAAACGCTATTCTATTCTATTCTTTCAAATTTGAATTAATTTAATACAACTTAATATATATATATATATATATATATATATATATATATATACATATAATTATTTAATTAATAAACCGGTTAATTCGGTTAACCGGTTCCGGTTACCGGTTAAACCGATTAACCGGTTAACATCAAAAGCAATAACCGGTAACCGAACCGAACCGAAAAAATTCGGTTATCGGTTAACCGGTAATCGGTTTTTTCGGTTCGGTTACGGTTATAACCGGATAACCGAAACCGATTTACCACCCCTAAGTTTGGATACTTACTATCCATACCCGCGAAACCCGTTTACCCGTAAAAAATTTCCGCGAAAATACCCGGCAATTACCCGTGAAATACTCGTCAATTACCCGTTAAATATATTATAAATTTATAATTAAATTTTATTTCGTGGGTATCCAATGGATAGTGGATGGTGGGTATCCGACAGATAGTGAGTGGCGAGTATCCGATGGATAGTGGGTGGCGGGTACCCGACGAGTAGCGGGTTCGCGGATACCCGACGGGTAGCGAGTATCCGCGGGTGGCGGATTTGGATACCATTTGATATTCATGGATAATTTCGTGGTTAAAAACTACTATCCATTTAGTTCGTGGGTATGGGTATGGATAGTCACTATCCGTACCCGTCATACCTGATTGTCATCCCTAGCAACGTATCGCGAGCTTAGTGTGCCACATAGACAAAATCTGTGATCCAGATTTGAACCTATATACTATCATAAGAAGGGGATTTATAGGATCTCACCCATATATATATATATATATATATATATATATATAGGGGGAGGCTAAAATAAAAATCAAAGTTAGACTATAAAATAGGAACTACTATAAGCCCTTAGATTTTAATTAATCAATGGTCAGATTTGCAAGCCGATTTCAGTAGATAATTTTGACAGATATGATGTTAGGGTAAAGAAGTAATTCTATTATTTTAATAAATATCATTCCTTAAATAGTGGGATTACATTTAATCTAATATATTCTCTATTTCTTCTCCACTAAACATATAATTTATAATGCGTACATCATCATTGCCCACAAATCAATTAAAATCAATCTTCAAAAACTATGAAACCTCGCAAAGCTAGCTAGAAATGTGTGTGTGTACGCAACGGCGATAGAACTGATCATGCGTACAAGAAACCCAAAATAAAAAATATAAAAAAAATCCATAGGAATATTACTTTGTAGGTTCTATTTTTTTTGCATATTACTTCATAAGTTTTATTGGGTTTATCCCTCATACTTCGTGTTCAATGATACATGTAAGTTTCATTGTATGAACTAACTTTTTTATATGCATGAATTATGTTAAATACACTACTATCACGTATTATTTGTACAGTTTCAATGTATGTACTAAATAGGTTTTCTAACAACTCTGTACGAATTTCGCTAGTAACTTTGTACGAATTTTGCATTAACAATGTATGAATTATTACTAACATTTTATTATATTTAATCAAATTTCTTTTATTTTTCTTTTATTACTAATAGTTCGTCATGGGTAGACTCTTAATTCAGACGTATTCATTATTTATTTTATTGTTGAACTAGCCTGAACTAGTATGAATCCGTATGAATTAATTAAGTACTAATTTTACGTTTTTTTTATGCGTTAACATATGAATTATTTATATTGATTATTTATTTTTAGACTAATTCACTATTTATATTTATTTTATGTTGTAATGAATTAAATGGCCTAACTTGACGAATTATCAGTGTAACAATTAATTATTTTGAATTATTTTAAGTGAATTAAATAACCTAACTTGACACTCACCAGTTATAATATTTCGGATGAATTATATTATACATCACTCCGAATTATGATATACACCCTTCTGAATTATTTTAACTTAAGCAATCATATTACAAAATAATTAGTAACAACACATAACCATGCATCGACGACAATTACATGCTCAAACTAAAGATTTGTTCCGGAATTGTCTTCTTTTTTGCCTTGTAGACTTTTTCCATTCTGGCATTTTATTTTCCAAACAAATAATGCAATAAATTTGGAAATCAGTTCATTAAGGATGAAAGAGATTAATTTTCAATACCTAATTTACCTTGTGGCGACAAATAGGCATGAATTATAGGGAGTCTAATCCAGATGTAACTGATGGCTTCAAATTCAATCTTATCCGTCCAAAATCTCAAATAGATGGCTTTGATTTGTTCTTATTTTAAAGTCTAAGAGGAGTTTTTTGAATAGATATATATATATGGGAGCGCTCCAATGAGACCCCCTATTTTTAGTGAGACCTGAGACACAATCTCGTGCGTTGATTTCATCAATTATATGGCTGATATTATATTTAGAGCATCTGCATTGGGCTACTCGATGCCCCTTACTCGAGTAGCCCAAGCATCGAGTAGCCTAATGCAGGCCCTCCCTACTCGAGGGCTACTCGATCCTTCTAGTATACCCGATGCCCTTATAAAAAAAATTGAAATTTGAAATTGGTGACGTTTTTGGCAAAATTCAATTTTTTTTTTTAATTTTCGGTCAAAATGACCGTTTGAGCATTTAACTTTTTTCTTTTTTCTCTTCTTTAAATCAATACTTCCCTTCCATCTTCTTCCATACTCCTCCAAATTCTTCCATACTCTTCCATTTTTAATGTTAGTTTTAATTACATTTTTAGGATTTAAGTAATTTTTAATTTACATCTCTAGATTTTTTTTAAGATCTTTATTTTAATGGAATTTTAATTATTAGTAAAATGTGTTTTTAAATATGAGCAATTAAAATTAAATGAAAAATATAAAAATCAAAACTAGAAAAATCAAGTAGGCTATCAAGTAACCTCAATGCAGCACTACTTACTCAATATGGTCCCCCACTATCAAGTAACCCCATTGCGGATGCTTTTAGAGGGAGAATTTTTTTCCTCGGGATTCGAATCCTGGAGGGAGCGAAATATTTTAAATTTCGTTATTCACCAGTATATACTGTATTGTCATCGGTATATATTGCCTTGTTCATCAGTTTATATGTCTTATTCATTACCAATTCTTTAAATTTCATTATTCATCAGTATATACTGTCTTGTGGCCCTTGTTCATCAGTATATATATATATGGGCGCGCTCCAGTATGACTTCCTATTTTTCGTGAGACAGTGAGGACAATGAATAAGACATATAATACTAATGAACAAGACGTATATCTAACGAACAATTTGTATATACTCATGAAAAATAAAATTTAAAAAATTGGTAATGAATAAGACATATATACTGTCATACTGATGAACAAGACATTATATACTGATGAACAATGCAGTATATACTTGATGAATAACAAAATTTAAAATATTCTGCTCCCTCCAGGATTCGAACCCTGCAAAAAAAAAATCTCTCTCCAGATAAAATAAACGCACCAGATCGTGACCTAGATCTCACTAAAATTAGAGTATTTCATTGGAGCGGCCTCCTATATATATATATATCTATATATATATATATAGGAATGGGATCATATAGATCCCAATGCTTATAATAGATCCCTAGATCCAAATCTTGACCACACATTTATGACATGTGGCGCATCAAGATGGTGACACGTGGCAAGGAGCTTCCAAGCATTCCAAGGCAAAATCTGGAGGGGTAAAATTGGAATGTAATTTTCGGATTTAATAATTAAAAAAATATATATATATTTTTTTAGATTTTCTCAAAATAGATATATTTTAAATGCATATAGTTTCACACAAAGATGCATAACGTTTTCACATGAAATGCATAACTTTGAACAGAAAAATGCATTTAATTTTTCCAGTTTTGGTATTTTCACCACCCCACCCCATACCACCCCCCAATCCAGCCCACACCACCCCCCAACTCTCCCCATTACCCCCCCCCCCCAAAAAAAATAGGCATGTTTCACATGCATATAAAATCAAACAAAAATGCATAAAGTTTTCACATAAAAATGCATTAAATTATACAAAAAATGCATTTCATTTTAATAAATCTGGTAGTTTCGCCACCCCACCCACCCCCCAATTTTTTTTTTTCCAAAAACTGATTTTCTGATTGCCGGCCCACCCCCCACCCACCCCCCCCCCCCCCCCCAATTTTTTTTTTTTAAAAAAAAAACTGACTTTCAAAACAAAAATTTGGGGGGGTGGGGGGATCAGTGGTCAGAAAATCAGTTTTTGAGAAAAAAAAAATTGTGGGTGGGGGGTGGTGGGTGGGTGGGGGGGTGGGGGGTAGGGGTGGGTCAGTGGTCAGAAAATCAGTTTTTTTTTTTTTTAAAAAAAAAAAAATTGGGGGTGGGTGGGGGTGGGGTTCTGGGTGGGGGTGGGGTGGGGTTCAGGGGTGTGGGGGGTGGGGTTGGGGTGGGGTGAAATCTTATGCATTTTTATATGAAACTTTATGCATTTTTATATGAAAGTTCATGCATTCTCGTATGAAACTTTATGCATCTAAAATATACCTATTTTGAGAAAATCTAATTTTTTTTTTTAATTTCGAAAATTACATTCCAATTTTACCCCTCTCCAGATTTTGCCTTGAAATGCCTTGCCACGTGTCACCATCTTGATGCGCCACATGTCATAAATGTGTGGTCTAGATTTGGATCTACGGATCTATTATAAGCATAGGGATCCACCGGAACCCAACCCTATATATATATATATATATACACACACACTAAAACATATTTTAGTATTATCAAATCAAACACGGTAGAACGTTATGACTTCTGCTCCTATTTTTTCTTTTACAAAAAATGGGGGAAAAATAAATGGCAGAAAAATTTAGCCAAAAAAATGAAATATAAGGTAAAATGGGGCCAAAAAAACGAAATTTAATAAACTGAAAATTTTAAATTAAAAAAATAAATCCAAATGGTGCTAAAAATAAATTCATAAATTAAAAACACTCTTTTAACACAAAATTAGTAAAAGTCATCTAATCTCTTAATCACTACTCTTATACCTTATCCACATCACCTTTTTCAGCTTTTCTTAGACTCTGTGCCCACACCCAAATGAGGCACTGAATCATAGACGGAGGAAGTTGTATAAACTATATTTGCTGTAAAAAATACTCCAATATAGATAAAATGAAAACCAAATTTAAAATATAAATTAGGTGGATTCATTCGTTTGTTGAATAAATTCATGATAATGAATTCGAATTTAGTGAAGGTAAAAATTTCATTTTTTAAATTCATCATTTTTTACAATAAATTTATCATATTTCTCAAGAAATTCATAATGTTTCATAATTCGTAGTAGTTTATACTGTAATTTAAGTTAGTTAAAAAATCATACCCTAGGTAAGGCCTATTGCATATTTTGAGAAGATAGATTAACTACATAATAATGTCGGGGTGCATGATTGAAACTCTTGCTAATAGAGAGATTTTTCAATATAGTCTCACACTAGCAGAAAGAGCATTTCAAAACTCAGATATTAATTTCTACATATTACAACACTGCACGAACTTTGCACACGTGAATTACAAATAATTTCGCCACCCCCTTGATTGAAATACTAGCAAGTGGAAGATAGTGTTACAGTAATGGAAAACTAAATAATTACCATAAACAAATTGGTAAGACTATGTACACAGCTACTTAAATAAGTAAGTCAGGAGGAGGTGCAATGGAGGTCAGACTCTGTCTGGAGATGATGAGTTCTTCAATTTGGGAACTTTAAAGGAAGAAGTGAACAGCTTCGGAGTATCCGGGATTATAATAACATCAATGCCTTTTCTCTTCAAACTACTGCTGCCCTGCAAACCACGTCAAGAAATGAATCATTCTCAATTGAAACCAGAGAGACAGAAATTTAAGAAACTTGAGAAAAGAAAGTGCTTAAAATGGCAAGATCATAGGCCGTACAAACATTCAGGACACACCAAAAAGTACCTCAGGCGAAACTCCCACGCACTTAGACATTCAAAGTTCAGTCCTTCAAAAGTTGTTCAGTTTATGGTGAATATGGCGCTTCACTGGTAAGCTTCTAATAGAGATGAGAAATTATGTAGTTAGACATATTTAACTAGGGCTTCACTATGTTTGAACAGATTATGAGACAGAGAGAGACGTACTCGCTAGAGGTCAGGTGTTTGCTTGACTACTTTTACATGAACGGATCTTTAAGTAGAAAAGATAGGATTAGTCATGAATTGCTTCCTAGGAGCCCTTCCTCCTGTTGATTTATGAGCACTTGGCTTTGTACGAGCCGTCTGTAAAAATGTGACATGTTGTTTTGCATTGAAAACCCTCATTATTAGCTATCATAAGAAGCTTCAATACTCCTTGCAGAATCCGGGAAAGGAAAATATGAAAAGAAAAGGATTACAAGGGACCACATATACAAGTTTCAGAAGATGTTCACAATTACAAAGCACTCGGTTTCTATCACATAGAACCTACTGGCACTTCTGACAACAACTTCTTTAGTCTTTTGTTATTTTATTGTATCATTTTGGGGGTGGTTTGGGGTGTACAACGGTAACGTAATGGAAACATTAATTGTTTAAACAAGTTACATGCATGCAAATGAAGGCTCGAAACAATAGAATTTTGATAACCCAGTATTCCATTCCCTCTATTACCCTGTGAAGTTTGAAAAACTTGTACTTCAAATTTCACAATCACAGCCCTATTGGAGGAAAATTACTGCAACAAGTAGTCAGTCATATAGATGAGACAAGCAGCCAAGTTCAGTCCCCTTTCCACCACCACTGTACTTGAGAGCTATGCACTTGTCCACCAAAATCACAAGAAAAGATTCATTCTTCATTCATAATTAGGATCTTAGCAACCAAAATAATAACACGTCGCAGCAACATTGGGCAACTGAGACCCAATATTATACTCAGAGAAAACTCTAAAATTTGGAAATAGATTTTGATACATTTAGTCATTTTCAGGCATTGTATTCAGTTTTCAAAATATAAAAATGCACAAAAAGTTATCAAAGTAGCCAAAGGAACCAGCATTTTTCATCAAATCATGGGATTATATATTGAAATCAGCAGAACTCACTCAGAAAGCAAAAGAACGACATGCTTGCAATCTCATCGATCAAGAGTCTAAATGACATTTGCATTTAGTTATATGCTATGCAAGACTCATAATATGTTTGCAGCAAAAAGGTTTGATCCTCAGCGTACCTTCTCAGTGGTTTGTGAAGGATCTGATTCTTTCTTCACTCTTCCAATGCTTCCGCGAGTTGTGCTACTTTTCTTGCCTCGCCTGGAAGATGATGCAGCATCAGCCCTACAGGGACGCAGTAACGTCGAAGCTGACCCAGATCTGGATTTTAAGGTTTCAATTTCCTTCATAAGTTTGACGATTTCCTCATTCTTTTTAATTGATTCTGATTCCATCGTGAAGATATTGGCCTTCAACTTTTCATTTGATATTTGTAACTCATCTGCCCTGCTTACAAGAATCTGAAACTTTTCCTTTACATTTTTAACTTCATCGCGTTCCTTTCTTAATTTTTCAGTGAGGCTGGTCTCCATTTGTTCAAACTGGTTCCATATAAAATTCTTCTCTGCCATGAGAGCTGAAATCTCAGCGTTCTTCTCCACTTTAGATTTCTCAATTTCATTTTTTAGCTTCCTCACCTCATCTTGAAGTGCCTTGATTCGCGAGCTCTCACCTTTTTTGCTAATATCAATTGATTCACCCTGCAAATTACAAGAAAAATTTGAACAACAAAGTACATATGCGTACATTTATATCATGGGTTAGCCATCAAGCATGCAAAAAGTATAGAACGTACAGTAAGTCCTGAAAACTTCCGCACAAGATAGTCACACCATTCTCTGAAGTCAGCCATGTCATTCTCAGCATTCTCTACATTTCACAGAAAAGCAATACTAAGATAATATAAAGAATGACATAAAGATTATAATGTTCCTCTAAGAATCCATGTTAAACAGCTTTAACTGAAAGGTGAAGAAGCGCAGATCCGAAAGATTATAATGTTCCTTATGCTTTTCTGCTTGTTTTTCATTTTGTGAAGCTCTACAGAACACAAATTCAGGCCTCTTAAAGCAGTATGCCATGTACACCAGTGAGAAAGTCACTTAACTGTGAAAGAGTTTTCAGAAGACGAAAGAATTTAAAGAAGCAAAAACCTCAATTAAACTCACCCAATTTAGGAAATCAGAGCCATAATGTTTCCTAACATTTGACAGTTCTCTGATATATTAAAAGCCATTGCCAATTCTTTGATTACATATATTAATGGACTCAGAGCCCGTTTACAAAAAAAAAATGTGATTCTATGGTGATTAGATTTATAGGTTAAGGAAAAATCATGTATAGCCAAAATATTCTAAAATCGTGTATAGCCAAAATATTCCATGATTAGATTTATAGATTCAGCAATAAAAGTGAATGTGAAAAAACAAACAAACAAACAAACAAACAAATTTGAAGCACGATACATGATCCTCAATTCATGTGTAACAATTATTCCATGATTTTTCGATAAACAAAATATATACATATATGCAAGTTATATAAAATTAGTATGATTATCATAAAGTGTATTATCAATCAATGAAAATATTTAATAATAATGTTTTACAAAGATAACTAATAATCCAGTATTAACTTACATTACACATTTTCAGTCATGTACTTTCAATGCACTGTAATTATGACTTTTAGTTTATTCTAATAAACTGAAATTTATAAATGTCCTGCCTCCAGCCCCAGCCTTTCCCAGATTCGCACCACCCTAATTTTCCTCTTCTTCCAGAATACTCCAATCTACATATGTAAGTCCATTGCTAACCGCCTAAAATCCCGCCGCTTTTCCTATCACCTCCAGATTGGAAGCTTGACAGCAACAGCCAACAAGTACCTGCCTCCACCAAACCCCCACAGCAACCCATCTTTACCAACAATATTTTTCTCCTCAAGGTACATCCACCTGTCTCCACCGAACCCCAACACCAACTAACCCAGCTGTCGAGCTGGCAGGCCAGTTCACCAACATCGGTGACTTTTTTGTTTTTTCACATTTGAAGTCGGTAGTTGGTGCATGGTGATATTCCTTTCTCATTCCTTACAAAAACCAATATACAGAAATAGACTATTTTTTAAAGACCATAAAAGATCTACATGCTTCGGCGATGGTACAATGCCTCCCAGTTGAGAAGAACAGCTTCATGAATGGGAAGAAGAGGGCTCAATCCAACACAATAAATGGGGAAAGTGTGCAGAATGCAAAAGGAGATTAGGGAATATTGTCACATTATTAGGGACAGGACAGTGACAAAAGACTTTATATTAGTGAGCAAAATCCAAAAGTTGATTAAAGCATCTGATGGGAGCTTCTAGATGCTACTGAGAATATTATACTATAGAGTATAGACCTGATGTTGAAGAAAAATTTGTCTTTCTCAAACACTCTAATTTGTTTTCTGTAAGCCAAAAGTTGAAAAGTGCTGGAAATTCTTTTATGCAACACTCACTTAGACTGTGTGTTCCAATTGGAAAGTTCTAAAATTGTAGCACAACCTTACCTAAGCTTCTTGAGGAAGTTTGAACGTGTTAGATGAAGTATGCTTAAATTGGGAAATTTCTTCTCTGTATTAGAAGCTTAGAGAATGGATGAACATGCTAAAATCCCCAAAACAAGAGAACTGCCATTTTACTAGGAGAATGTGGTGATGGATGCTCACATAAATTTCAATCATTCTCTCAATGGAATCTTAATGAATTTATATTAGTATCAATTACAACTCTTCCCGAGTAAGAGAAAAATATCCAACAGAAAATTAAATTGACAAAAGAACCATAGAAAAGTTGATTCTTGAATCTTGGATTTCATTAAATGAAATTACTACTACAGCTTCCAAATCATGCAACATACTTGTGTTCTTTATTTAACATTCCTGCCTAAAATCCCGAAATACAAACATAATTTTCAAAGCAAAAAGAAATCAAATGGTAAATCTTTGCGGGACAAGAAAAACCAACCATATCTATGCTTAAAAACGATAGATTCCCGTTCCTTCAAACCGAGAGTGAATTCCGCTTTCAAAGAATCAACTTTCTGCTCCATTTTCATCTGCATTAAAAATTCCCAATCACTGGCAATTCATACAAAAAACCCTATTGCTCCGAGAGTAGATATAGCTTCACACAATCGAGAAGATTGTTTTACCTTATAAATAAATTCGTGCAAAAATTTAACTCTTTCTTCAAGAATCTGCCTCTCGTTCTGCAGATTCTGGGACAACTTAACCAACGCGTTGAAAATCTTATTCCATTTTTTTTCGCGGTCGGAATCTTTCTCGGGGGATCTGCGTTTCCCCATTGCAAAGTTGGAGAAAAATGCAGTTATACGAGTACAAAGGTAAAATTTCAAGCAGTACAAATTGAGAAAAATATAGCAGGAACTTAGGTTTCACAGCGAAGTAGCAGAAAAGAGTAGTAAAGAGAAGAGAAGATAGGAGGAAGAAAGAGAGAGAGAAAACGTTGGATCGAAATAAAGCCCAACGGTCGAAATTTTAGTTTTAAGAAGAGCGGGCTTCAACATTTTTTTATGTTTTACTATTCCACTAATTTGCACCACATGAATAGAAAACGTTTTATATTTTTATATGTATATAAAATTGAGATTAATTTAATTATTATTATATTAATAAATATAATAAAAAATTAATTTTATATAATATATTTTAACTGAATATTAAACAAGAAAATAAATAAAGAAAAATTTACAAGAATTAATTGATACTATAACAGGCAAAAAAAATAATTTTAAAAATAGATTTATTCAAAAAAAAAGATGAAAAATGAGAGACTGTTATTTTAAATTTTTGACCTTTAAATAAATAATAAATTTTATACTTTAAATCAAATATTTACATAAAATATACTCCATCCGTCCACGAAATGAGTACTCATATTTCATTTTTCGTCCGTCCACAAAATGAGTACTCATTTCCCTTTTTGGCAAGTGTACCCCACACAACCCTTTAATTAATACTCTCAAAAAGTGGGACCCTTAAACAATCCACACTACACTCCATACATTTCTTAAAACCCGTGCCGTCCACAAATGAGTACTCATTTCGTGGACGGAGGGAGTATCAAATTAAACCTCTTATCGTGATTTTAATTTGATATATCTATTAAATATTTTATAATTAATCGAATTTCATAATTTTAAAAAGAAGAATATATATAAAAAAAAGAAATAAAAAGAAAAAATATAATTCACAAACAAATCTTTAATTTAGTTATAACAACAAAATTGTCACTCAATTTTAAAATTGATTTCAAATTTCAACTTTAATTGATACTCCATCTATCCCACTTATCTTGAAATAATTTTCATTTTGAACGTCGCATCTATCTTGAGACAATATTCATCTTTTCATTTTTTCACTTACACTCAAAACACTACTTTCTTAATTTTCGTATAAAAAAAAGTCATCTTTTCGCTTTTTCACTTACACACAAAATACTATTTTATTAATTTCCGTATAAAAGAAAAAAGGTCTCAAGATAACCGGGACGGATAGGGCTGTAAATGAACAGAGCTACTCGCAAGCTATTTGAAATTCGTCCTCGAAAAAAGCTCAATAGTAGCTCGATTAAACGAACCGAGCTCGAGCCTGAGTTCGAGCTCGAATTTTTTATCGAGTCGAGCTCGAGCCTGACAGTACTCGGTTCGTTGAGCTCGCGAACATGTTCGAATTCGACTGTTCACGAACATGTTTGCGAGCCTATTTACAAACCTGTAATCGAACCTTCAATCGAGTTAGTGTACGAGCTTTAGACGAGTCGAACTCGAACAATATATTAATTAATTTTTTTTCTAAATTTATAACGAATTCAAGCTCGAACATCATATATACAAACACTAGTGTTTTACCCGTGCGATGCACGGGATTACATATGTTGTTAAAGTTTTATTGAAACATTCTGGAATACATTTTTGTATAATCTCTAAAATAAATTAGTTTTAAAAATATTTTATTATACAATTGTTATACCAATTATATTACTACTAAAATATATTTAAGACTATCATTTTTAATTACATAAAAATCAATGTAAAAATAATAATACATGAAAAGACAATTGGAAACTTCTCATCTTATTATTATAAATTTTGGAAAACTTCTTTATATACAACATTTGTAGTAGACGAATATTCTACTTTGTCTTCATTACATATCAAGATTTTCAGACCCCTTCGACTTGTAACTCTAGAAACAACTACATAAAATTGACCGTGACTAAAAACAGGCCTCTTCAAAAACAAACTCACATGAGAGAGTGATTGACCTTGACTTTTGTTTATAGTCATTGCATAAGAAATAATAATAGGAAACTGTCGCCGTTGAAATTTGAACGGTAGTCTTGGATCAGCTGGTGTCATTCAAATTGAAATGAAACATGCAAGTTAATATACTATTGAATCTATATTATATGTTCAAAACTTAAGTATATATTCTCCTACTTTAAGCATACGAGCAAATAAAAAGTTATAAGCAAAAATAATATATGCACATACCATCTTTCACACAAACGAATATCTAAAACCTCAAAAATAAGACGCATTAGTAATCACACACATTACAATCTCTATCAAATCTAGTCAAACGAAGCATACCTATTGATATAGGATAAATTACATAAATTATTTATGGGTGGACGAAATTGATAACGAATTTGTGTAAAAAAAATTATAGAATTTCTATTGACCTCTAAATTCGTTATTTCATTGTAATGTTTTAAATTTCATTTACTTTAATTAATTTTTATTTTTGGATCATAAGTTTCATAACACTATTGCTCGTAATATGAATAAGGAAATAATGAAATAGAAAAATGATTTTTTTTTCTATTTAATTTTTTTTATAAATATTATATGTCTTTATGACAAATATATATTTAAAATTAAATAGAAATTTAATTTTTCCATTATATTATGGTAGGAGGAATAATATGAAATTGATATAAAAATACTTTTAAATCGATATATTAAATTTCGAGAAAAAATCGATACAATATTCATCCCTAAATTTCGAGCAATAATCGGATATCTAAATTATTTATATGAATTTTCATGGTATGGAAAACCACCACAAACAGAAACTTCCAACCCACCACAAACAGAAATTTCAAAATGTAGTGCTTTAGTATTTCATTCCATGAGCAACCCACCATTAAAACCAAGAAACACCACTAACAAACCTAGAGATGCAAACTTTGACCTTACAAAATACAAATAAAGCAAGAAAGTCAATAAATGAGAAGAAATAAAGAGAAAAACTTACCTAAAAACAGTCTTCTTTGGAGCCAAGTAGAATCAACCCACCATTGATCAGCACCGATAGAGGATGGGAATGAATCAAGAATCAAACATTTTTTAATCAATAAAAAGAATTAAAGAAAAAAAAAGTATGAAACAAAATAAGGGCTATATTAAGGCGGCTGTTAATTTTTTGTTGTGATTTTGGCAAAGTATATGATAAAGGTAACATAGACCAAGTTAAAAATAGAATAAAAGATCAGCCAAAATCATAACATCTCCATAAATCATGACCCACCTATTAAGTAGGGTATGGTATTGATTGGTATGCATGCTTAATGGGATTTTTCTATGATCTTGACAGCTAAACAAATCAATTTTAGCACTAAAACATAAGCAGACTAAAATCTTTTATTTAACGTATCAATTTTTGTCGAGTTGGGAATGGCTGAAATCTTTTATTTAAATCTTGAGCATGTTAACTTGCGATTTTGAGGAGAAAAGTGAATATGCATTCCATTATGTCAAAACTAAGTAATGAAAGTCTTCTCAACATATTTAAGTAATCTACTTTATTAAAAGACTAATAAACTAATATTCTAACACCCTCCCTCAAACTCAAGATGTCGCTGCGACGAGCATTGAGAGTTTGCCAACCAGAGCACGAAAGCGCGGAAGTGGAAGAGACTTGGTGAACAAATCTGCAATCTGTGAAGAAGAAGCAATAAAAGGTAACTCAAGTGTCCCCTGCTGCAAATGATGGCGAGTGAAGTGACAGTCAATCTCAATGTGTTTAGTACGCTCATGGAAGACAGAGTTGTGAGCAATTTGAATAGCACTCTTATTGTCACAATACATTGGAGTTGGTTTAGAGATGGAGACACCCATTTCAGAGAGTAACCACCTTAGCCAGATAATCTCAGTAGTAGTGGAGGCCATGGCTCGGTACTCGGCTTCTGTAGATGATCGAGAAACAACCTTTTGTTTCTTACTCTTCCAAGAGATAAGAGAATCACCGAAAAATACACACATCCCAGTAGTAGATTTTCGATCAATAGGATCATTGGCCCAATCAGCATCAGAAAAGGCACGAAGCTCAAGTGATGAAGTGGTAGAGTACAAGAGACTGTGGAACATCGTACCTCGAAGATAGCGAAGAATGCGAAGAACAGCAGACCAATGAACTGTGGTAGGAGAAGAGACAAACTGACTGACAATGTGGACAGCATAAGCAATATCCGGGCGAGAGATAGTTAGGTAGACCAAACTCCCAACAATGGTGCGATACAAGGTAGGATCCTCCAAAGGTAAACCATCAGATGTGGAGTACTGAACATTTGCTTCCATAGGAGTGTCAATAGTGCGAGTATCAGTAAGATGAGCACGATCAAGAATGTCAGCAATATATTTGGACTGAGATAAGAGATACCCCCTGGGGGATTTACAAACCTCAATACCAAGAAAATATCTAAGAGGACCTAAATCCTTCATTTCAAAGCGAGATGCTAAATCTGATTTCAATGAAGAAATTCCAGTTGTGTCACTCCCAGTTATGATCATATCATCAACATATAGAGAAACGAGGATAATACCAGAATCCGAGGTCTTGACAAAAAGTGCATGATCACATTCGCTCATACGAAAACCAAGAGAAATAAGAGCAATGGAGAATGTGTCATACCAAGAGCGAGAGGCTTGTTTTAGACCATACAAAGATTTCTTTAGCCGACAAACGTATCCAGCTTTGTGGGAGACCCCTGGAGGAGGAGTCATGTAGACTTCATCAATAAGATCTCCATGTAAGAAGGCATTCTTGACATCCATCTGAGAGAGATCCCATTGACGGGCAGCAGCAACAGCAATAAGAGTACGAACCGTGGTCATTTTGGCAACAGGAGCAAATGTTTCTTCATAATCTAGACCATATTGTTGTGAAAACCCCTTAGCAACCAACCTTGCTTTATACCTCTCAATAGATCCATCTGCCTTTGTTTTGATCTTATATACCCATCGGGAACCAATGGCATGCTTTCCTTGTGGAAGGGGTACCAACTCCCAAGTACCAGTCTTGTGTAGAGCTTGAAGTTCATCATCCATAGCCCGTTGCCACAAAGGATTAAGAGAAGCCTCCTTATAGGAGGTGGGTTCAACAATTTTGTGGATTGAAGAAAGAAAAGCAGTGAAAGAAGGAGAATATGCAGAATAAGCAAAATCAGGAAGACGAGTAGACTTACTGACACGGGTAGAACGACGAAGAGGTGGATCCACATTCACAGGAGGTGGAGAAGGAGCAGGAGAGGCAGGTTGGGCAATATCATTAGTAACATCATCATTAGTACCTGCATGTTCAAGCTCACAATCGCTAACAAACGGGTCAACATGTATGAGGTCAGATCTAGTCATATTGTTAGGAGATGAAGGAATGGAATATAGAGGAATATGCTCGATAAAAAAGACATGACGGGATACATACAACTTATGACTAACAGGATCAAAGCATCTATAACCCTTTTGACCTTCCCCATACCCTAAGAAAATACACAAGGCAGAACGAGAGGATAACTTATTTCGCTCAACATGAGGGCGAAGAACGAAGCAAGCACATCCAAACACACACAGATGAGTGTAGTCAGGGGCATAGCCAAAAAGTTTTTCAAAAGGAGACACACCTTTGGTAATGGCAGATGGGATCCTATTTATCAAGTAAACAGAGGTAAGAGTAGCCTCTCCCCAAAACTCATTGGGAACAGAGGCAGACAAAAGTAGAGAGCGGGCTGTTTCAACAATGTGACGATGCTTTCTTTCTGCCACACCATTTTGTTGTGGTGTGTCAGTGCAAGAACTTTGATGTATAGTACCATCATTAGCAAGCAACTCTCTGAAGCTATTGGAAGTATATTCTCCACCCAAGTCACACCTAAAACACTTAATAACAGAAGAGAATTGAGTTTTGACAAGAGCACGAAAAGCTTGATAAATTCCTAGAAAATCAGAACGATGTTTCATAAGATAAACCCAACAATATCGAGTATGATCATCAATAAATGAGACATAATATCTTGACCCCCCTTTTGTAGCAATGGGGGAGGGTCCCCAAACATCAGAATGAATCAAGTCAAAAGGAGAATGAGAAACAGAATCACTGTGATGAAAAGTTAAGGCAGAAAATTTTGCAAGTTTACAACCACTACAAGAAGATATATCATGACTCTTGATGGACCCTAAGGATCCATTATTAGCCATATAGTTTAAACGAGAAGAAGAAACATGTCCAAGACGAGAATGCCATAAATAAAAACTAGAAGATGACGAATTCAAATGAAAATTGGACAAGTCAATACTAGAGGCAGCAACTCCTGGGGGTCGAAGATGATCCAAAATGTATAGTCCGCCCTGCCTATGGCCTGTCCCAATCTCCCTCCGAGAATGTAGATCCTGAATATGACAAGAATCAGGAAGAAATGTGACAGCAGCAGAATATTTATCACAAATTTTACTAACAGAGGCTAAATTCAAGGCAAGTTTAGGAATATGATAAACATGTGGAAGAGAAATATTATGTGAGATAACATGACCAATTCCAGAAGATGATATATGAGTTCCATCAGCTGTGGCAACAGATATGGAATGTGATGGACTAATGGAAGCAAAAGTATCTGCATTGGGAGACATATGGTTGGTAGCTCCAGAATCTAAAACCCAAGCAGAAGAAGAAGATGTACCTGTGGAACCTGAGGTCGACAAACCTGCTGTAGCAGTCATAGCATGAGGTTGAGAGTTGATGAACTTTTGAAACTTCTCAAAGAGATCATTTGATGTGGAAGTAGAGATTCCAGAATCTATCTGTGTAGATTCAGATGTGGCAGCAGCAGTGTGAGGAGGTTTGGGATGTCTATAAGATTGATTCTGGCCAAAAGTAGGAGGAGTACGACCAGCTGTAGTGTGTGACTTGTTTGCCAATTCAGGGCACTGAGCCTTCCAATGACCAGGTTGCTTGCAGTAGTTGCAAATGCTCGTATCAGAGATTGGATTCTTATTCTGATAATAGCTCGGAGGTCTTCCATGGCTTCTTTGTTGAGGACGAGAGTGAGCAGCCAATACAGATTGAGTGCCTTTAACTGTTCCTGACTTATGTCGAATTTCCTCAGCAAGAAGTTCACTAACAACAGAATCCACAGAGGGCAGGGGATTGCGATGTAGAATGTTGCCACGCAAGCCCTCAAAATCATCACGAAGAGCCATCAAAAATTGAACCAAGCGTTGTTCTTCTCTCCGAGCAATGTAGGGAGCAAAAGCCTTAAGTTGTATAGACTCAGTGAGAGCCAACTGATCCCACAAATCTGACATGGAAGTATAGAATTCCTGAATACTCATGTCCCTCTGATTGAGAGAACGAATATCCATTTCCAATTGATATTGTCTTGCAAAATTAGACTGAGTGTAAAGTTTCCCCAAGTGTTCCCAAACTTCTTTTGCAGTATCATACTTAGCCAGTTGCATGCCAATGGAGTTTTCAACAGAATTATTTATCCAAGTAATAATTTTCGAATTACAAACTTCCCAAGAGTCAAGCTCCTCAACATACTTATCATTATTCTCCTCAATCGGTTTACAATGTGTGCCAGACACATAACCCCATAATTTTTTACCTCTCAAAAAATTCTTCATGACATAACTCCAATAAGAATAATTTTTCCCATTCAAACGAACATTAATAGACTGAAGCGAGTCGTCTCTTTCGGAAGTCATAATGATGAAACAAGTAGCAAATAACACCACCAAACAAGTTTCAAAACCAAATAAGAACAGACAATCCCAAAACCAACAAATCTTCAACAAAACACCAAGCAAGATCACCAACAACAATGCCAATCACCAACCAACAAAATCAAATATCGAAGCAATTTTCAAGAAAATACCAAATATTCTGTCGGATCCGGAATTCCACAAACAGGTACATAAATCGAAGGAGAAGGACGAGACGAGTCGAACGGCGTCGACCGGAGCTCCGTCCGGTGCCGGACGCGCCGTCACGCGCCGGCGGAAGGCGACGGCGTCGCTGGAACTCGGAGGCGCGTGTGGGCCACACGCGCGGCTTCCACGGACGATTTTTCGGCCGTCGGGTCGTCGGACGGTGGCGCTTCTCACTGCGTAGGAGGTGAGATCCAATTCCGGCTGCAAGTTTCCTGCTCTGATACCATGTTAACTTGCGATTTTGAGGAGAAAAGTGAATATGCATTCCATTATGTCAAAACTAAGTAATGAAAGTCTTCTCAACATATTTAAGTAATCTACTTTATTAAAAGACTAATAAACTAATATTCTAACAGAGCAAATAACATTATGGAGTTGGACTAAGAGACAAGTAATACAAAAATGATCTAACATTAAGTAGAATTACACTTGTAGTAGCTAAGACACGGTAAAATAATTGCGAAAAGCCACAACGTAAGAAAGTTGCTTTCACAATTAAAATTCAATGTCACAAGCCCAAGATCCGGGTGGACGATGGACGACGATGTGGTTGTAGGCATGAAGCGTGAGAAAATCATCCAAGACTGGATCTGGTTGGCGTCCTCGCGCCTCGTCGACTGGATCTGGTCGGCGCTGCCGCCCATGATGCTGTCGAACACCTCCATGCTCGTCGGGATGAGGCCTTAAAACTCTACAATAGCCAGCACGTCAAAGGATCAAAATCGATAAAGCAAACACAAGTTCGAAACCAAAATTATTGTAACGCTTGACGGATACGAGCTATGCATTTGGAATCATGCTTACTATTCAAAATAATCTTGATTATTTAAAAATTAACCATTGACCAATTTAAATACAAAGTAATGCTTATTTACGTTTTATTTGTTGGTTATGAAAAAATGGGGAAACAACTTAATTGGGAAACAAAACTCTTAGCACTAAAAGGTAATAATAAAATCTATAAAAGCAAACGTCCATTTGTACAAATGTATTGATCAAATAAAAGAAGGTGCCATATTTTATATTTATACCAGCCAACTTTGGAAGGAATTAGAATAAAAATTTCATTAAAAGACATGATTGTTGCTCTTGCTCTTTATTTTTTAATCTTACCTTGCTTAAGAGGTTAATTTGTTCATCTAAAAATTGATAATATCGCTGCCAAATAGAAAAATAGCTATAGATAGCCTTGATATAATATACTCGGCAACAAATATTCGCGAGAAAAAAAAATCAACACAAGTACTATCATCCTCTCATTGTCACACGTACTATATATTTTCTTAGTTAATACATAAAGACGTCGATCTCGGCAAAAATGTTTGAATTAGTCGCAGCCGGAATCAACGCACGGCACCACGACGGGATGTTCATGGAGGCGAAACAGGTCGACGCTTTCCAGTGTGATCCTCGCTTAGGACGCGAGGCGGGCCGGCGAGTCCCGGTCCGAAGTGTAAGAGGTAAGGAGGGAGATCTTGTGTGGTGGGTTTTGTGTGGAGGCAGGATGCGGCTTGCCGACGCCAAGGATTTGAGGGTGGGTTGGGAGCGTCCAGTAATTTGACGGCTTCGTGAGGCCAAAGATTACAATGTCGTGAGGTATGGAGCTCTAGCCCTGGGCACTAATATCAATCATTTATACAGATTGCAAGTAAAGTGAGTTTCTTAAATTTTTCTGGCATCTATTTGTGTGTTAAAAATGTGTGATGTGTACTTGTGTTAGAAATGGGTGATGTGTGTGTTTATATTATATTCAGTATATAGTCACAAAACGATTAACTGAAATGTGAAAATATTTCATAAAATCTTGGCATAACCATCGGACCAACATCATATATGTTGTCTTTATTTGTTACACAATGAAAACTTAAAACAGTTCATAAATTTACTATTGGTGATTTTAAATTTTAAATATTGGATATTTATATAGGAAATTAAATGCATACTCACATAATTTTATATAGGAAACACGCAGCATAGAGGCATATGATTCACTTTTACAAAACTATAAATTTATATTGGATATTTCAATATAAGAAAAGGATATTTTTCAAAAAGAATATAAATTTTAAGTATAAATTCATAAATTTACTATTGGTGATTTTAAATTTTAAATATTGGATATTTAAATTGACACGAAAAAATATATATTTCAAAATTTATATAAATTCACACCGAAAAATATTGGTGGGTTTAAATTTCAAATACCGGATATTTATATATTGCATGATATAAAAGAGCACTTTATAGATTGTAGCAAGTGGGCCCGGCAACTTATATATATCATCCTAGATTAGTGAACTTTCCAAAAATAGATTGAGCAAAAGAGCGGGAATTTTTTTTGGCTAGTCGGATCAGCTTTTATATATGTATAGATTTAACAAGTCGAACTTGAGCTCAAATTCGAATTCGACATTATCGAGCATCACTCGAGCCGAGCTCGAACTCGGTAAGTGGGTGACGAGTCGAGCTCAATCAACAAGATAAAAGCTCGATCACCAAAATATTTAAAGGAGCTGAGTTCAAGCCTATTAGTAATTCAATTCGGCTCGGCTCGTGCACAGCCTTACTGGACGGAATAAGCATATTAAAGATGTTTTACCTTTGTATTTACCGGATACGAAGAAGCTTGCAAGATTCGAACCCTGCTCAATAGGTAAGTTATCCATTGAGCCAGAGCCTCAATTGTAAGTTAATGCCACATATTAATGTTTTATACTCCGTCCGTCAAAAGTGAACCACTTTGATTGGGAACGAGATTTAATAAAATTGGTGATAATTTTGATGTAGTGGAGAAAGGGTTCCACCATTTTATGAGATGTGTGGTTGAGATTGAATTTGAGGTGGTTTATTGTAAATAAAGAGTGTTTGTAAGGATAAAAGATTAAAGTGGATGGTGGGACCATTTCTATAAAAGGAAAGTGGTATACTCTTTGCGGACGCCCGATATAGTAAAAATGGTCTACTTTTGGCGGACGGAGGGAGTGAATTAATAGATTTTTTCTTCTTTTTCTTTTAAGAAAAGAAAAGCAAGAGCAGTAGTGTCATGGTATCTCTTTAAGCAATAGCATGTATATATGCACTGTTTGCAAATGAATGAATTACTCCCTCCGTCCACTAATTCAATGCCTACTTTCCTTTTTGGTCCGTCCACCAACTCAATGCCTATCTATTTTTAGTAAGTTTTTATTCATATTTTAATTGGTGGGTCCCAATAAACAATATATTTTTTCTCCACTCAACTAATAAACAATACACTTTGTGGGTCTCTTTCTCCACTCAACCAATAAACAATACATTTTGTGGGTCCCTTTCTCCACCCAACTAATAAAAGTATATTTTTTCTTAAAACCCGTGTTTTGCCTCCTAAGTCTTGAATTAGTGGACGAAGGGAGTACATCATAGTGCGTGGCGATCCGGCAGAACACCAATGGAGCAACGGAAAGTGCAGATGGGTCGATGGTGGTGCGCGCTTCAGCGGGCATGGGCGGATCTTCATTGGAGTTGCATTGGGCTCCAACCCAGTGCAACCCCAAAATTTTGTTTTATATATATTAATATATTTAGCTTAATATCTATGTAGTTCAGTTCATAGCCCAGTCCAATTTTCAGAGATAGATAAAAAAATTCAAAATAATAATAAGAATTAATTTATTCTTGTAGAAGATAGATTAATTTAAAAAAAAAAACATAGAGAGATACTCCCTCCGTCCCACGAATCTTGACACATTTCCAAATAAGGTAACTTCTCTCTCCTACTTATCACTTTTATTATTTTCTCTCTCCTACTTTATCACTTTTATCACCTTCTCTCTCATACTTTATCACTTTTATACTTTATTAACTACACACTTATACTAATCTACAATTCCTTAATTTCCGTGCCGAAATCAAATGTGTTAAGATTCGTGGAACGGAGGGAGTAGTAATTATTTTTTATGGGCGAATAAAGTATAATTTAAATAATGAGTTATATATGATTATTTGTCGTACATTAATTTTTGTTTTATGAAATGGCTTATTAAATGAGACATTTAAATAATGAAACATGGTTTGTTGCTCTCGTTGAATTGGGGTGGGAGAGTATATGAATTTAGTATGTATTAAAATATCAAATTTGTTCCTAAAAAAATACTCAAAGTTGCAGGTGCCTAAATTTGATAATTGACCAAACATTGACTGTCAATATATATGATTTTTTCATATTAAAATGGTAAATGTTTAGGATTATAAAATTACAATTTTAGCTTATATAGATTTCATAAATTAAAAAATATATAGACTTGATGCCATTTGTCATAACTTCTGACTACCGAGACAGAGACATCGAACGTACCGTGACAGGGTCTCTGTGCGAAATCCAACGTGGAAAATGAGAAAAAGGAAATCTAATTTCTTTTATCAATTAATTAATGTAATAACTGATGTCCAAAATACGGACAAAGTCGTTGTGGAGATTTTCCCAATCCAGGCTTCGGACCTTCCCATAAAGTCTGACGTGGCGGTCACCTCTTGCTTTCGGTTAGGTGGGATCTTTACCGGCTTATCAAGTCGCACCAAATTTGCAACCGGATATTCCGGTAGGTCGGCCCGCTTACGTACTTAAACGTATAAATAATTGCCTCGTTCATCACAAAGTCTTTCTTCTCTCCTTTCATTCAACCATTTCAGTCCTTTTCTAGTTTTTATTTAACTAAAATTTTCAATCTTTTGCCCATCCCTATAAGGTTAGCTTCTCTACTTCCTCTTTTTTCCTTTTTTTTTTGGGTGCCCCCATTTTATTTTCTGATTATTAATGTTGGGACTCGATTAAACTTATGTGAATGAGTTTTTCTGGAGTTGTTCGGTTGAAATGCAATAGCAAGATTTGTGGATTGGGTGATAGTTTGGTTAAGTTTGTAATTAAATTTGCAGCAGAATGATATTCTTTTTAGTTTAATCTGCATTTGTTTTTAGCAATGGAAGAGTTCCCACCTCTGCTGAATGCGTTTTATTTAATGATTCTAATGTGTTTTGCTGCAAGCGTGGAGCATATAATAAATCCCTAATTAAGAAACTTTTAGATGTGTGATCCATGCTTTTCATGCCATTTACGTCATTAATGTTGATATTTAACATTAATTTTAGGGTGGTTGAATGCCGCCCTCTGCTTAGCGGAATTATTGATTATTCAAATTTTGTGAGAGTTGACTTTCTGGTGCTCGTGAGTTGTGATGTAGTAGTGTTGCTTATTGCTGTTGTAAAGATTTCAAAAGCATTGATTTGACTTTACATTTATGGAATTTGGGATTTATTAATACTGAGCTTAAGCTTTCATTTTGTCCTCAACTGCAGATCTTTACACCAATTGATTAGGAATCTATCTTTGAACAGATAAGTCAAGATGTCTCCAATTGTTGATGGTAATGGAAATGCCAAACATAACGAATCGAGTTCTTCGATTTTTGAGATTGGAGAGTCAGATTTGTCCAGATTGTTGGAGAAACCAAAGCCTGTAAACATAGAAAGGAAGAGATCTTTTGATGAGAGATCCATTAGTGAGCTGTCGATCTCATCCCCGCCCCGCCAATTTTACAAAAACAGTGAGAATTCGTCGCGTGTCTTTGACAACTTCGGGAGCATTCATTCCCCAGGGAGGTCTGGCGTGAGCACTCC
Organism: Salvia miltiorrhiza; assembly: GCF_028751815.1. Classification (NCBI taxonomy): domain Eukaryota; kingdom Viridiplantae; phylum Streptophyta; class Magnoliopsida; order Lamiales; family Lamiaceae; genus Salvia; species Salvia miltiorrhiza. The sequence continues at coordinate 63,922,163 of NC_080388.1, read as the reverse complement.
CAGATCGTTCTATTGTATGGAGACGCATCCAATAGTGGCTGAGGCGTGGGAGGCCTTGCAGCGATCCATAGTCCACTTCCGCGAGCAGCCTGTGGGGACTTTAGCCGCTTTGGATAATTCAACTGAAGAGCTGAATTATGATCAGGTGAAGCTTTATATGCACTTCACTTATTGTTTCTGCTTAGAGATAACTTATGTTATGTCTCAATATGAGAAAGACTTGTTTGATTTGATATTATTTTCCTCTGGCCTAGGATTTGCATGATGATATATTTTGTTGTTGTCCAAATTTCAAGAATACTTGCTGTCTTGGAAGTCTTCATAGATTTGAGGCCTAAAACTATTTGTATCTGAATTTTGCTTCCTCCCATCTCTGCTCAGTCATCAAACCTTTTCGACTTCTTTGAAACGGTGTGGTTAAATAATTCACAGAGCACCAATAATGTTTTAGATGAAGAGGAAAAGCCAGCTTTAGTAATTATGTTTCTTTACAAGCTTCTTTGTGCTATTTGAAGATTTGCTGCTTATGATGATGGATTGAAGGATAATACCTTTTTGGTGTCGTATATATATATATGGTGTGTATATATGGTCTTTGAGATTTTTGGATATTTTCTTAAAGTTTTGTTGTAAAAGGCTAAAAAGCTCACTTGGTGACAGGTGTTTGTGAGGGACTTTGTTCCTAGTGCTCTGGCCTTCTTGATGAACGGTGAACCTGAAATTGTCAAAAACTTTCTTTTGAAAACGTTGCGCCTCCAATCATGGGAGAAAAAGGTGGATAATTTCACTCTAGGGGCTGGGGTGATGCCTGCGAGTTTTAAGGTACTTCATGATCCTGTAAGGAACAACGAGACGATCATTGCTGATTTTGGCGAATGTGCTATTGGTAGAGTGGCTCCAGTTGATTCAGGTTTTTGGTGGATCATTCTGCTACGAGCATATACAAAGTCTACAGGTGACAATACTTTGGCTGAGATGCCGGAATTTCAGAGGGGCATTAAATTAATTTTGGCATTATGCCTATCTGAAGGCTATGATACTTTCCCAACTCTTTTGTGTGCTGATGGTTGTAGTATGATTGATCGTCGGATGGTGAGTCTCATGAAACCTCTCGACTTTTATTCATTAAAATAAATTGTTTGTCACTTTCTGAGTCGAACTTGTATCTGAATGTATGCCTATCAAATTCGCGAAACAGTACTATTGACCTAGTATGGTAACACCCACAAAGCAGTATTAGCTATTCGTCAAGTTTCTCATTTTAGCCAAACTTAAATAGTTACTGCTTACAGTGCTTCTTCATGTTCATCTTTCAGGGTGTTTATGGTTATCCGATAGAGATACAGGCATTGTTCTTTATGGCCTTGAGGTGTGCTTTACATCTACTTAAAAATGATGAGGAAGGCAAAGACTTTTCTGATAGAGTAGTTAAGCGCCTGCACGCGCTTAGCTATCACATGAGAAGCTACTTTTGGCTGGACATCAAACAGCTCAACGACATCTACCGTTACAAGACTGAAGAGTATTCACACACTGCAGTGAATAAGTTCAATGTGATGCCCGATTCCCTCCCTGATTGGGTGTTTGATTTCATGCCAACCCGTGGAGGTTATTTCATTGGGAATGTAAGCCCTGCAAGGATGGATTTCCGTTGGTTCTGCTTGGGCAACTGCGTGGCGATTTTGTCATCTTTGGCAACTCCCGAGCAAGCTTCAGCTATAATGGATCTCATTGAATCACGTTGGGACGAGCTGGTTGGGGAAATGCCGCTGAAGATATGCTATCCGTCCATGGAAAACCATGAATGGAAAATCGTAACAGGTTGCGATCCAAAGAATACTAGCTGGAGTTACCACAATGGAGGCTCTTGGCCAGGTAACTTGCTGTCTCCTCCTCAATAACATTTACATTTATTTGTCATCTTTCACATGGCAATAAGCTGTACCTTAACATATTACATACTTGTCTTTTTTTTCCATAGACTGATCATCTTTGGCAGGGCCTGCCCTAAGGGTGGGCGAGCCGCGAGTGTGAGCGACGGCCCAGAGCCCAAAATATTAGGCAACTGCCCATAGTATTATATACAATTACAAGGGACCCTAGACCCGGTCCAATCTAATATAGATACATATATATGATTTTGTTCAAATAAGAACCTTTTTTTAAACATAAAATAGGAATTATTTTTGGACCTTAGATTATGAAGATCTATGTAGATGCTAAAAAGAGTTATGAATTCATCATTTTTAAGCATGTTATATCTGATCAAAATACCCTTCGTAATCTTGTGGTCGTGGGTTCAAGCCCCATGGTGGGCAGCAATACAATTAATTTTGAATTCACCAATTTTCAATTTTCACAACAAATTCACCATGAGATAATAGTTCGTATTTTATACTCTTAAGGTGGGGTTTGTAGTTAAAATCTCTCTCTTTCCTTCTCAAAAAAAAAAAAAAAGGTGGGGTTTGTAGTATATATATTTGAGTGTCACACATTGTGCTTTAATGATGGTAGATAAAAGGCCTGTTACATGCCCTGATCTTGGGTGATATAATATTGGTGGACACTAAGTTAGGACATGATGTTTTGTGCAGTCCTCATATGGCTCCTGACAGCAGCGTGCATCAAGTCCGGACGCCCCCAACTAGCAAGGCGCGCCATTGAGCTCGTGGAATCGCGTTTATCCAAGGATCACTGGCCGGAGTACTATGATGGGAAGCTGGGGCGTTACATGGGGAAGCAGGCGCGCAAGTACCAGACTTGGTCGATTGCGGGTTATTTGGTAGCGAAAATGATGCTTGAGGATCCGTCTCATTTAGGAATGATATCACTCGAAGAAGACAAGCAGATGAAACCTCATATCAAAAGATCTGCCTCTTGGATGTGTTGACATTATCATATTTCTAGTCAAAATCCTCAAATGGAACGCACTGCTATGGACTTCACCTATCTTTCTTTTTTTTGTTATGGGAAGTTGTAAGAAAATTCTGCAGATTGATGCATATTATACCACAATGTTTTTGTGTCTCATCTTGATCCAAACTCTTATTACCTGAAATCATTAAATGCTTGCGCTGATATAAATAAGTTTGTTGCTTTTGTTGTAACCAACTTTTGACAGAGTACATAAAATCTGCTTTGTGGCATACTGTCTGATTTAACCCCTGTTTTTCTCGAGTTTTTTTAATTTTTAATTAGGCGCTTTTATTTTTTTATTTTAGTCCCATGTCTGGCTACACTATATATATATACTACTACTACTACATAAATATCCTTTAAACACTAAATTAAGTTCTTTTTATACTTAAATGCTCAAGACATCTTTTTTTGGGAGCGGTCACTAATTCAATTGTTAAACTACAGATGACAAACTCGATAATATAAGTATTAATTTACAATCTCGCATACATTAGAGTATAATTGTAATGAATGTAGATATTGGAAATTAAAATGATATGTTTTCAAAAAAAAATTCTAAACTTGAGTGTCTAGCTTAGAGACAGAGCCAAGCCCCGGGGCACGACCCATCGATCATTTGGACAATTTTTTTAAAATAATTATATTCAAGTTATATTTTGTAAAAAAAAATGTTTTTATGTATAAAATTATAATTGTATCCGTCTAAATTTCTTTTTAAATATAAAAATATAATTTCATCCGTTCATTTTTTAAATTCTAGTTTCGTCCCTTATCACAACCTTCGCTCTATTTAAAATATCATTTTCTAAATAATAACAGCATGTGCATTGAACAACCTCCTCTCTAACAAAACCCATGGCCAACATCAATGTCATACAAATTGAAAATAATTTTCAAAATATAATTTCAATCGAAAAACTTGAAAAGTTATGTACTTAATATGTCCATAAATAAGTGTTTTCAATCATCATCAAAATACACATACTAAGAGAGTAAATAAATTTACTCTTTTTATCCTCAATAATTGCATCAAACATTAAAAAAATACATTAAATTATGAAATCTAATACTTATCTAGATACAAAATTCAACTTCAAATAAGATACTCCCTTCGTCCCACTCCAATAGGCTCATTTTTTTTTTTTGGATGTCTCACTCCAATAGGCTTATTTTTCTTTTTGGGTAAAAAAGTTGTACTCCCTCCGTCCATGAAAAAGAGTCCCATTTGGGACTCGGCACGGGTTTTAAGAAAGTTGTTAAAGTAGGTGTAAGTGGAGAGAGAAATAAATTTATAGGGGTAGTGTTAATATGACTTTTAAAGTCCCTAATTCTCAATTAACTTTTGATGACAATTCATAATTTAAAACCAAAATTCCAGAACCAAATTCAACGAAAATTCAAGAACCACAATTCAACAAAAATCAACAAATTTCAGAACAAATTCATTAAAATCAACAAATTTAAGAACCAAATTCAGATATCCAAGAACGAAATTCAAGACCAAAATCAACAAATTCAAGAACTAAATTCACTAAATAAGATTCCACAACCAAATTCCAAGCAAGATCGAAATTCAAAATTTCTAAAATCAAATTAACAAAACAAAAATTAAAATTTCTCACAAATTCTGGATTTTGGGGATTTAGGGCTGAGTGGTGAGAGAGAGAGATGAAGCCAGGGGAGCGGGAACCGCGGCGGCCGCAGCCCTCGCTGCTGTCACCTTCGCCGGCAGTAGATGAAGGCGGCGCGGCGTCTGGGTTCAAGGGTGCGTGAGAGTTTGAGAAGAGAGAGAAGGCGTGAGGCGAGAGGTGAGAGAAGGGAGGTGTTAGGAGGGCCATCAATGGTCACCGACTCAGGCCATTAGGAGGGGCAGCCTCGCCGGAGAGAGGCGTCACCTTTGTCGGAGATAGGCGGCGCAAATCTAGAAGATAGGGTTTGAAGAGTTGATGGGGGGCGGTGAGCCGAGGCACGGCGGCAGAGGCGACGACCTAGCTGCTGCCGGAGAGGTGAAGGGGAAGAGGGGCGTAGGTCGGGTCCGAGCCTCGCCGGAGGAGGAACCACGCCGGGGAAGAGGGGAAGGGGAAGGGGAAGAAGGGCGTAGGTCTGATGAGAGAGAAGAGAGAGAATTTTATGGTTAATTGTCTTTAATTAAGTTTAAAGTGAGGAGAGTTTTTAATTATTGAGGTGGGTCCTCAATGGCAAATGAAGTAAATACATAAAGTTATAAAGGGTATAATTGTATAAAAAGTGAAACTGGACTTTTTTTTTGTGGACAAATAAAAGAGGAGAAATGAGACTCTTTTTCGTGGACGGAGGGAGTACTTAATTGGTGTGGACCACACCACTTTACTACTACTTTCCTATTAAAAAATAAATTTTCTTAATCTCCATGTCCAAAAAAAGTGAATATATTGAAGTGGACGGAGGGAGTAGTCGAAGGAAGTATATTTCGTATCCGTTCCACTAGTTTTGGAGAGTTAAAAGAGCCATTCAGCCTCTGCCGAATTAAATACTACTAATAATTGGCGACGCGCATCTCACATGATTCTCATGCCAACATGCAATAGAATTCTGTAGCTGAATTATTACTAGTATGGATGGAGAATTATTTTGTACGTTGTAATAAGTTTCTTTTATTGTATTGAACATAATTTTATGCACTTCATAATTTTTTATTATTTTTTTTAATCTTATTCTTACTGCCAACACTATATATATTCATCGGATTTCAGTTTGTGCTTATAAAGTTTACAAATGAACATCACTAACTAAATCAGTGATAATTAATAGAAAAACCCGAGCATGCAAAATATTGATTGTGAAATAACCTATTTATGTGACCACTACTTATAAGGGTTAGTTTTAAGTTGAACAATTAATGGTTTATATTTAAATTTAAAAATTTGTAACATTATATGAAAAGTAGCTAGTCCGAGGAATTTCAATGTGGGAAATTAATTATTTTTACGTTGTAATATCAATTTTTTTTTTTTTTAAATCCGTAGCTCCGTTAAAAAAAACAAACAATATGATCAGGATGATGCTTTTGGGTCTTATATATTTGTTGTATATTGTCAATTTCTTGATGGAAAATTAATTTACATTACAGTTTATAAGTAAAAATTTATAAATAATTTTATATTTGACTAGAGTTCAAGCACATCTTAGTGATCGAGGCAAAACACCAAGATAATTTGAATTTATGAGTTAAATTTAACCATCTGAATTCGTATAAAATATATATTCTCGTACTTGTTTCAAACCCAATTAATAACCCAAACTCTTATAAATTTATAAATATAACTATATAGTAACATAATTGGTTATATGTCTTAAAAGTTGAAACACTATAAAGTAAACATTAATAATAAAAAAAATAATAAAAAAGGTTAAAAATAGAAAAAAATACAATGTAAGTATATAGATTAATGATCGGACCCGTTTACCCATTTATATTTGTCTCAAATTCAATTTAAAAGTAAGATGCGAGTTATGGCCTTATGGGTATCCGCATCAAACTTTCGAGCATTGTTTGAAAGATCATAATTAATTGATTTCTAAGTATTATTTCATTTGAAGCTTAAAAGATCATAATTGATTTTTGAACATTGAGCTTTTGAACATCATTTCAACTAAATCTTGAAATAATATTTTTTTCATTAAATTTTAAGATTTATATGAACTTTTGTTGTTCAAATTGTCACGAGAGTTCTAAGAAGAGTGTATTTATTAAACATTCCTAATTAATTTATTACATATTTTAATATAATTCACTATTTCTATAATTAATTTTATCTGTTCGGCCTATATAAATTGCATAAGTTCAAATATAATTATTTTTGAAACTTGATTGATGGTATTGTTATGCATATTTTCACTATCCTTTTCTTTTGACGACTCGGTTCAATTTCGTGCAAATGAAAATGAGGCGACCATAAACTATATATATATATATATACTCGTAGTCAATCATGCAAGAGAACTAAATCCATTTAGATTAGCTAAAGTCTATCATCCTCTTAGGAAGAACTTTTATTTTCAGGAATTACACATTTGCACCACCCATGGATTAAAAAAAAAGGTGGTTAAATAAATAGGATCATGAGATAAAGTTCGGGCGATCATTGAATTTGAGTTCTAAACCATAAAATTTGCACTCTATATGGGCTTTTCATGTTAACTACAACTCGTATAATATATATGCATGTAATCTGATCTAAAATTATTAACGTGTGATAATATTATTCTTTTTGAAGTGAAAAAAAGAAATAAAATATAGTGAAATTCTATTTTGTAGAAAATAAGAGGGAAAAAATAGAGAATTTAAAGGAAGATTTTTTATTATAAGTTTTTCATGATAAATCTATCAATTAAAAGAGAAACACCCTGATAGAAATCAAATTTTCTCCAAGTATGGTAAAATATTTTCTACTGATAGAAAACACCCTGAACAACTTCAATTTTACGTTCATTTTTCTTAAATCTATCCTAATTTTGTGGCGCCCGCACTTCGATATTCATCGATTTTTCTTCAATTATTTTGTAATCCCAAAAGGAATGACGTTGTTTCAATGTCACCGTCGATGAAGCCACGCTAGATGTTAGGTTACCATGTTAGCTTATTTTTGGACGACAACTGTTCCTTTAGTTAAAATAAAAAATAATTAAAAGTTCAAATATTTATACACATATATTTTATTAGAGGTTAAAATCAGAATATATCTAAAGTTCGTGTTAGATTTTAAAATCAGAATATGCCCAAAATTTGTGGTTTTACATGTCATTAGATCAAAATAAATTCCGAAGTTGGCTGGATAAGCTACCATGTCCCTGTTTGTAGGGCTAAACATAATTCATCAAAATTGAAAAATTGAATCGAATCATGCCAAAATTTTAAATTTTGGTTAATTTGGTTAAAATCGAATCAAATTTTGGTATTTCGGTAATAGGTCAAATATTAATATTTTTTTACCGAATTATATATATATATGAACGATGAAATAGAGGCTATATAAAAGGGAAAAGGAAAAAAGAATCTGAAACCCTTGAAAGCACAAAGAGAAACAAACTAAGGGCCGAGTCTCAGTAAAACATCTTTAAGAAAAACTCAAAGGGAAAAACCTTAAGAGAAAAAAGAGTGCTCGTCTAGATATAAATAACGGGAAACCGAAGAAAACAACCAAAGGGGATGACAAAGACGCAAGCCCTGGACTAACCATTGCTTGCATCGAGTCATCCCAGAAACCCAACAGCACACTGGCGCACTCCCAGAGCTCCGGCCTGACCATCGCCCCAAAGTGAACCAAGCAAGCCGCCAGGGAAGACATAAAAGAATAACCAAACCATAAAAAAAGAACAGTCCAACTGAACAACGGAGAGATCAAGATCAACCAAGCAGCAGCAGGAAAACACGCTCGACGTCGATGAACAAAAGCAGAGAGCTTATGCGCACCGCCGAGCCACCAAGGAACCGCAGCCAGACTAGCGCAAAATCATCGCAATCGGCGAATAAAGCTGTGAGTGCTCATGTCGGCAGCCACAACACTAGTAATCTCCTCGATAGCATAAGGCCACCATCCTTCCGTTATATCAGGATTAGCCATGATATCTGCAGCTGAGTTACCTTCCCGATAGATATGAGACACCATAATATCGATGTCCTGAAGTTTGATCAAAGTGTCTTTCCAGTAAACCTGAAATCTCCAGGGAACATCAGAAGAGCGAGTCTCAAGAAAATGAACCACATTAGTAGAGTCAACCTCAATCCAATGACGCCACCAACCACGCGAATGAGCATTAGCAATCGCAGTAATCACAACTAAGAGCTTAGCCTCAAAGGCATAATCAGTGCCACCTTTGATATGGAAACAGCCTTTGGGTCCGCCAGCAGCAATATTACCTAGAGAACCGGCCGCTGACCCATCAGTATTCACCTTAATCCAATCATTCACCGGAGGCCACCAATGGACATTGATGAACTCCGGAGGAAACGCAGCCCGAGCAGTCACACCAAGAGCACGCATAATGAGATAATCCTGCCAAGAGTTAGCCATATTCCCCAAACGCCGAAAACTCTCATCAGCTTCCTTGAAAGCGACCTTAGCGAAGCTAAGGACACTGTTAGGAAAGAACGAGTCACCATCAAACACCACCTTATTACACATGCTCCAAATCTTCCAAATGATCAAAAGAATCCCAATTTTCCAATAACTCCTGACAAGGGTGCTAAAAGAAGCATTCCAAGCCTGCACCAGGAAGCTATGAATGTTAATACAATCCAACAGCCGCTCACACTGAAACCATCCTAGGAACACCTTCCAGACAAACTGCACCTGAGAACATTGCCAAAAGATATGATCAATAGACTCCGCCACACTCATACACAAGGGACAAAAGTTCGGGGTGATAAGGCTTTGACGAATAAGACAATCGAGAGTAGGAAGCCGATTGTGAAGGATCCGCTAACAAACCGGCGACCTTTTGTTCGGGACCAAGGCATCCCAAATCCACAAACCCTAAACCACTTTGGGAAAGCTATGACAATTCAAAGTAAAAGCCAAGGACGCAGTAACCTCCCCACGAATAAAAGGTTTCCAGAAACGAACATCTGCACCAGAGTCAATCGGAAAAATGAGGATATCATAGGTAAGGTCAAGAAAAGCCTCAACAAAATTAGTAGAAAAATGCCAACAACCCTCATAGAAATAATCAGCGATAGACTGAGTGAGAAAGTCATGCATATACCGAGGAATACCTAACCTATCACAGAGTCTGTAACCAAGCCAATCATCAATCCAAAATCTTGAATGATGCCCATTGCCCACAAGTTAATAAGACTCATCAACCAACGCATTAACCTCATTTTTCAAGCCAATCCAAACAGAGGAGTTAGCAACATTTAACTTGGCCCTACCAAACGAATTCAAATAACGAGTGCGGAGGATAGAAAAGGTAAAATCCTCGCTTTTCACAAGCTTCCACGCCATCTTCATGAGATAACTTTTGTTCATCGTGGTGAAAGAACGAATCCCTAACCCACCTTCCGCCTTGGGAGAAGTACAATGCCGCCAATTGACCGCGCATGGGGTTTTCTTGTCAATCTTGTCCGCGTAAAAAAAAAATTATATATATATATATATATATATATATATATATATATTTATAATATTTAAATTTTAACCTTTATAATTTTACCGAAAACCTATTCAAAAGATATTGAATGTTAACTTAATATAAATCAAAGTAAATTATGAAGTTTCTCGAAAAGCTACCATGTCCCTATTTGTAGGGGTAAGCATAATTCATCAAAATCGAAAAATTGAACCGAATCATACCAAAATTATAAATTTTGGTTAATTTGATTAAAATCGAATCAAATTGTGGTATTCGGTAATAGGTCGGATATTAATAATTTTTTTACCGAATTATATATATATATATTTATTTATTTTTCTAATATTTAAATTTTGACCCTTATAGTTTTACCCAAAGCCTATTCGAAAGATATTGAGTGTTATCTTGATTTATTATTTGTTTGCAACTTCGAAGTTGGAATTTTGGATGATATTAAGTATTGTTGTGTTATTGATAATGATGTATTTGAAACTTTGAAGATTGTATATTTTGAATTATTTATTTTTATTTGTTGAATTGTGATATTTTGCAAATTATATACTTTTTACATCCACAATATCGTTGTCACTTTGTGGACGACACAAGTTTTAAGAAAATGGGTAAATATCATGAAAACCCCTGAACTATATCCACTTTATCAAAAATATCCTGAAACTTTCGAAATGTTCTCTAAACCCTCAAACTATTAGGTTTTTATCAAACATATCCCGTATCTATTTTTCAGTTACCAGAAACATGATTTGGCTCGCCGGATGCCACAATGTAATTTGTATTCTATTTTTTTTTAAAATGACATAAAAAAACGACTTCGTTTCGTACCATATTCTATCGTCTTTATCCATAATTCTATGTTACTAGCGTGAATTTCAAACATGATATGAGTGAATTTTAAATTTCATAGTGGATTTTTTTTTACATGATATGGTAGGAAACGACGTCATTTTTGCCATTGTATTTTAAAAAAATAAAATATAAATTACATTGTGGCATCCGGCGAGCCACATCACGTTTTTGGTGATCGAAAAATAGATGCGGGATATATTTGATAAAAACCTGATAGTTTGAGGGTTTAAAGAACATTTTAAAAGTTTCAGGGTATTTTTGATAAAGTGCGTATACTTCAGGGGTTTTCATGATATTTACCCTAAGAAAATTATGGATAATAGTGGGTATTGTTATGAATGAAGTTTGTGTCCCACTATTGTTTTGAGTGGAGTTTGTGGACCCTATTACTATAAATGAAAGTGACAAAGATATTGTGGACGGATGAAATGTACTCCTTCCGTCTCGCTGAACTTGAGACATTTATTTTCGACACAGGATTTAAAGAGCTATTTTTTAGTTATTTAAGTTTGTTTGTAAATTTGTGATTAAGTAATTATCTATATAATTAGTAATTTTAAATTATTTTTAAATCCAAATTCTAAATGAATTAATTTTAATTTTTTTTATTTATTAATTAAAAAATAATAATCCATCACCCCACCACACAAAATTAACAGCAATCTCGTCGGTTGGGATTCCTCCCCCTACCCCCTCAAATCCCCAGCAAAATCAGCCGTCCCCCACAGCTCAACAGTTGCCGGAAATCATAGTCCTCAGTCATCCTCTTCGCACGCCATCCTCTTCGGCTGTCGGAAAGTGAGAATGGCCACTGAGCTTTGATTTTTTGAGAAATGAGTTAATGAGTTATTTGGGATGATTAAAGACAAATAAGGAGTACAATTAGTTTTATTAATTAGTACATTAAATTTCTTAATTTTTATCAAAAAAGGAAATGACTGAAGCTCGACCGGGCGGAGGGATTAATTTATTTGTTAATAGAACATATATTTAGTTTAATATATAGTATTTAATTATTTTATAAAAAAAATCGAAATAACAAAAAATAACTGTCAATTATTTCGATTGGGTAACCGAAATAAATTTGGTTTGATTTGATACCAAAAATTCGATAGTTTGGGTTTAAATTTTAGGCCAAACCCGATGGAATTACCATAATACTCACCTATGTCTGTGTGAGAAAGAGCAATGTACGTGGCGGACACGTCGGACGCAGTGATCTTGTCTTGTACATGCATCCAACGGGTCTAGGGATCCGGTTGATCGCAGCCGTCGATCTTCAAATGAAGTCACTGACAACAGTTACATAATGCGGTCGTTATTTTCTTTTCTTAATTGCACTGTATCGTTTAATTCTCCCGTCTCTTGAATACTCGCTTCACCTCACACACTCAGCGTGACTGCTGTTTTTCAACCGAGGTATTCTATCTTTTATTCTCTGCAAATTATCGAACTAGAGAGAGAGAGAGAGCATTTTCTCTTTCATCGCCACGTCCCTGCCCTGTAGTTGATTCAAATTTGTGTGAGTTTTCTTCTGGACTGTAAAAAAGAGGTGTCTTTAAAAATTGAACATTTCTCATCGGAGCTCTCCGATTTAGATTTTTCTTTTTAGTGTTATTTTTGAAGATTTCCTTCTCTGTATTTTTCTGCTTCTTACCCAGATGCCATTATATTCTATTTCTTTCTGATTTGCAATAATGGCATTGTGGATCAGCTAAGTTCATATTAATGCATAGCAAAAAGGTGCAAGATTTTTCTTTTCTTCCCTTTTCGGTCTCATGATTGAGGTCAAGAATTTCCAAAAGAGACGATGTTGCCCTCTCTCCCACTCTCGTCGTGTGTTTTATTCATCTGTATTTCCGTTTCTTCTCTCCGCATTTCATCACTCACTGTCTATCTTCTTCTTTTGTGAGACAGTGAGAGACAAAGCTGCGAGTGTGCAGGCGTGTGTGTGTGTGTGTGAGAGAGAGAGAGGGAGTTAAATGAGTCGTTTTTAATTGCGTGAAGAAGAACCCGATTCCCTCAACATCCCCCAAGTAAAAAGGACAACAACAATCACTTTCCTTTTCCCCCCCTTTGCTTTAACACACACAAAAATTGAACAAAGCCCATTACCCAAAGAAGAATGCACTTCTTTATCTTCCCAAACCCATTGTTTCTTCCTTTCCGTTGAGCCCTTTTTCTCAAATCTGAAACTCACACCCTGGTTTTCTAATTCTTTCAGCCGATTTCCCACATGTCTTTCTCTTTCAGTAGATAAGGACAAATGTGGGATTATTTATTGTGCAGTCGGTTGCTTTATGCATATTTTTCCTCGGTACTAATACGATCATCAAATTCGTCTCTGCATCTGATATGAAATGACCGAAACATCCTCAACTTGCAAATTAAATTGAAGGTACTAAACAACAAAAGGGCGTTGTCTTCATCCGGAGGCTATAGTTTTGTCCGGTGATATGCTTTTTGGTGTTATGCTACTGAGTTTTCTTGAGCTACGTGTAGCATTATATTCTTCCTTTTCTATCTCTTATGCTCTTTCGTGTTATCTTTTTGCGGTTGAAGTTATCCCGTCTTGTTCATAGTTTTGGAAGTTTGTGTTACAAGAGAGAGAGATATTTGAAGCTGCAGTTGAGCTCAACTTTTTCAAAGGGGGGATGTGAAATGGGCTCTGCTGCATTTGCTGATGAAGATGAGTCTCAGCCTAGTACTAGTAATTGCAAGAGTTACAAGTTATCAACTACGGTAAAAAAAAAAAAAAGCTTTACATTATGATTGCAGTGTGAGAAATGAAACCAGCGAGTTTGTTCATGATGTTATTCTCGAATTCTGCAGATTCTTGATGGATGTGGTGCTGCTAATCATCATGCCTCGATTCCTCGCAAGCTACGGTCCGGTGCGTAGTTATGGAAGTTTAAAGTTCATCATTGCGATTATTTGATTTGTTTTTGTTAATTGAAGTTTGTGTTTTAGGGAAGATTGATTGGAGCCTAGTGTTTTGATTATTTCTTGCAATATTGGAGTTTCCTACTCATCTTCTTGTTGCTTTTTTGTGTACCAAACTTTTTTTTACCTTTTCTTTCTTTACTGGCTTTTCTTGTTGGTGTTGGCAGTGGAAGATTCTCTATGTTGCTTTATCTGAACTACTGAAGAATGTACTTTGGAAAATGGAAATGATGTGATTTTTTTAAGTCTTTTTTAGCTGTGGTGTAACTTTGACTCTTTCCACGTGATGACTGACTGACTTCTTCATTTGGTTTATAAATATATCCTTTTTTTTTGTGGGGGAGGGAAGAGGGGGGTGGGGTACCAGATGGAAACACTGAGTTTGATGCTTTGAGGGAATTTCTTTTATTTGGTAGTCATCTTTTACTTCTCTTATTCTGTTCAACAGTTACAGTAATTTGTGGTGTACACATATTTGCTGCAATTGGTTGCAGAAGCTTAAAAGGCAATTTTTAAGTCTCTTTCAACCAAATGAAATTAGTTTTTGAAGTGTGTCATAGTAGAGGGTTCAATTAGATCAAATACGCAATGATCAATGCTTGAGCTTTGTTTAATTAATCTCTTTTTTTTAATATTATAGCCATCAAAAAGCGGGGCCGGGTGTCTGTTACTTCGCCATTCCTAACTTCAAGGAAGCAGCATCGTGTGTCAACTACAGGTGATACGCTCAGAAAAGATGGTGCAAAGAAATCCAAACTGAATAAGGTTGGAGATTGCAGTTCTGAAACATTAAGTCGTATATCTCACTTAAATGACAGAAAGAAAGAAAAAACTGAATGAGAGACATCAATTATGAATTCTTCACATTCTCGGCGGAATTACTTTTTCAGAAGCAGAGACGCATCACCAAGGATGAGGAAGAAGTGGCTGAAACCTTGTTTGCTTTGGCTGGTATGTTCTCTGATGCAGACAAGGCAGATCAGCAAATAATAGACGACGAAAAACCAGAAATAAAATCTTTGGCTACACTAGAAGAAGGTATCTTGATCAATGCATCACAAGGTTTTGAGCAGTGCTTTTTTTTTTTGTGATCGGTTTATGACTATATCCTCTCGTCACATGCTTAACCATTCTTTGAGCAGATAGCTGTCCAACACTAGAAGAAGAGACTAGGAAAATTGGCTCAAAAGTAACTCTTGGAGCTGTTTGTCCTTCAAGTGTGGTGAATTCAACAGCAGAAGAAGTCATATACCAAACATTAGAAGCTCGACAACCCGAGCTTTTATTCTCTAGCAAGCAGGCGGCAATCCCTAATCCTTCTGGAGACCAATCTGATTTAAGACCGGGTTCCACTTCAAGGTGAAGCAAAATTCTTCTTCACATTGTTAATAATTTAGCTATTTTGTTCTTACTCGGTCAATATTTATCTTGCAGACCACTAGTATTGATGCTTGGCATGAACCCAAGTGGTGAAGAGGAACTTCACTTGGATCAGGTATGCTCAATATTCAATTTAAGGTAGGTCTGTCATCTAAATATGTGTTTCTAAGACGATGTTCTTGAATCTTTCAGGTTGCAGCTTCTGGATTTCAGCATGGCAAAAACAAATATAAGGGTAAGTTAACTTTCTCATCACCAGAAAGTTTAGTTTGGGTGCATCTGTTATGTTCTTGTGTATTTATGGGGTATGCGTGCTTTCCAAATATAGAATTGTTTCCTTTACCCAACTTGTCTGCAACCCGAGCCACGAGTTCTGAGACGCACAAATCATGCCTGGGGTACAATCTTTTTTCCCTTGAATACTTCAAATTCTTATGTCAAATATATATATTGTGCTTCCCATGAACTTATCAATTCAAGTTATCCAATGCCAGGAGCCGCACTCTTTTTTCCACTCAGCCTCGTGTCGTTGAGAACACAATTAGTACTGAAAAGGTATGATGCTAGAGCTGCTTCAAGATAATATTTGGAAATATCATGTGTTTTGAACCCAACAAGCCTATTAGCATGTTCCTTGACCTTTTAATGGTTCAGCATACAAGAGTTGGCCCTGAATCGAACAAGTTGTGGAAGAGATGTTCAGCACACGTTTACATAAGTCGTCTTATAAAAGTCTTGCAAATATCAGACAGAAAAGAAGGAATGCCAGTGAAGCCTACCCAACCAACAACTTGTCAAGGTGCAGACAACCAAATGCAGAGAATAAATGGTAGAAACGGCGACACATATTTTAGTGGCATCGACATAGTTGCTGCTGAAAAAGATTCAACTGAAACCCAAAATGGTATCCTTTTGCATAAGAGGCCCATCCACGATCAGCAGATGGCTTCTGAAACCTCTGCAAAACAGGTGAGTTCCTTGATGATGCCATCTGAATCAGAATTTGGTTTTTATCTGAATGCCAAATTCTTGCAGGGATACGACTTTTTATCTTTGGGGACGGGGCATAGTGGTTTGGACACCAGCGAGAGTGCAAACGAAGCAGGATGTTTTCTCGAGCCTTCTAGACAGTACCGTGTGCCATACATGCAGTCACAAAACCAGTCCACTGTGCTTTGTTCACTGCCCCGGAATGGCTATTCTGCGTCTTCACAGAGTCATAATTCAGCTTCGGCAGCACAACGGGTAACTTGCTGCTACTTTCAAACTCGTGTTTCTTTAACTTCTCATTGCTGCCTTGATGATAGTCCGAATGACGAGAGAATTCATGCTTCATCGACGTGCAGGTGCTGCAGCTCTCTCAATATCATAGCAGTAGTTTCGCGGGACAGCAACAGAACACGGGAGGAGGTGGTGGCCTGCCACGGCTTCCCCCGGACTGGAGCAATGGAGCTGTGGTGAACTATGCTCACTCTCTCTTCCCACATCTGCATGCCAAGTATCAACAACTCTCACCTTCACAGCAGCAGTTTATGGTTATCGACTCGTCGTTCCGACATCACAACCTTCCTTTGAGAAATGGAGGCGTAATCCATCCTCAAAACATAGCGCAGTTGCAACTACCCTGCAACCACCGCCTTTGACATAATTTCTTCACATTTTGGTTCGTTTAACAACTATCCAGTTTGCTGCTAATTTTAGGCATTTCCTTCACGTGGGCTTGTAAATGAGATTTACTTTCAAATGACACACTGAAACGAGAGATTGTGTCTATAATAACAGGACTTCCAATGTAAAAGGATGGTTAAAAATGAAGTTTTAGGCACTGAATTGCTCCTACACCATGGGTTGATCAATCTGTGAATTTTATTACAACGGATTATCTATTGAACTATCAACTTGTGATATTTTCATCTCGACAAGTTAGCTGTGTCCAATTTTCAACATAAATTTACCAATCAAAGGATGCATGGAAAACAACATATGCTTAGAAACATGATACAACTAGAGATAGTAGGTTGCATATTTGATGAGTAAGCGAGAAACCTTACCTTCTTCCTTGTTTCTTGGAGTCAAGTAAGAACTCGTCAATTGCTAATACAGTATTTATTAACACGGTTTTCTCCTTTCTTTAATTTTTTTTCCTTCAAATCCATAAAATTCGAATTTTGGATATTTCTTTTTCTTTTTTGCCAAATTGGCTGTTTAATTTTTTAATTAAACTATTTTCTGCTTGTTTGAGCAACACCCACTTCTTTTTGCCTCGTAAAGTCCTCATTTATTTCTAATATATACATAAACATTCTTGATTTGATGATTCCAGGCAAGCAAAGAAAGGCCAATTAAAATGTAGTGCAATAGATAAGAAAGAATGCAAGACAAGCCCTGAGGTTAGGATGTCCTTCCTCAACCACTTGATATTTTGTTCTAGGGCTAGCAAAAAAAAAAAAAGATCACAGAGCTGCAAAAAATTGTCCCTCACAATCAACGACAAGAAATTGATGGACCAAGAGTTTGACAATGATGATGGAGAAATCAATGTTGATAGATGGAATTAGTAGCAGCCAAAAGAGCAGCTCCAATACCAGATCCATCTTTAGAGTGTTGTACAATTACATTCTTGGATAACTCTGGTCCTAAAAGCTCGGTCACAGCATCTTCAAGGTACCCTCTGTATTGAGGGTAATGCTCGTATAAGCCGCCATCCATTGCCACCACCGTTCTCTTACCAAAGACCACACCTTTTGAATCTTCCTCCATCTTCTGGAGCATCCCAACGATGCCTGCCCCAGCCAACCGTCCCCCACGTTTTGCAACAGTCTCACATACGTCTACTACTATCCTCCTCAACTTCAAGTTGGAATTCACCTGAAGTATATGTATATGTTATATATATATATATATCAAGCTGAGAAATTAGCTGTGTAGTCATTTGCAATCCAAACAAGTGTGTGACACCAATCACTAATAGCTTTTCATAAGTCATGCGTAAACTGAGAGGTTCATTATTTCTATGGATGATATGCAAAGCAGATCTCTTGATTGATCAAAGTGTGAGATATACAATCAAAATCTTGATTCTAGAAATGTAAATTAGGTTTTACCCCAGCCACATCGTAGAGGATCGATCCAACGACTTCGAGATCTTTGGATGAGTCCTGCTGCATGGTGCATATGTCTGGTGTCCTACAAGATACAGTTTGGAGTGTGTTAAGCATGAGAATGGATTTAGTATTTTTAGTCATTTCTAAACATATTCAAGGGAAATTCTTCTCATAATGTTATCCAAATAGCATCAGATTTCTCAACAACATTTTGTTTGTTGCATACAAATCTGAAACTAGATGAAGAGGATTTAGAGAAGAAATCTGTAGTAATGCAAATTACTACTGCTTACTGGGGTGCTAATTTAAAAATCACTCATCATAACAATATAACAATGTTACTCTTTCTTTTCCTTTTTCTGTAGTTGGAGCCCATTTGGTGTTGAATAAATTTAGGTAGTGCAATTTATACCTGAGAGAAAACGGTTCCTGTAGCTTTTCTGGTAAGGAGTCGCCAAATAATGTAATATCTTCGGCCATTCTGTGCAACACTCGTCTAACAATTTCACCAAGATACATGCCAGAAATTGTTTTCTCAAATATCTGTTTGCCAATTTCGTTGTATTATCAATCAGGAAATGCATTAAAGAAGGAAAAAAGAGAGGCGAACGAGGCTGGCTGGATACCTGTTGCCCGGGATTGATACTCGCAGCATCCATTTCTCTGTCAAACTCAGTCAAGGGAAGGCCCCTCGAGAACGCCCCCCACTCCGTGTTTATAATCTGAGGGTGAAACGACACTACTTCCTCATTAATGATATCACGAAATCACTGACAGACAAGTATATGCTGTACATACCATACTTCCACTTGCTGATTTAGGGGCGTGCAGCTTAGGAATAGCATCCACGTTCTCCACGTAGCAGGCATTGGTTCCTGTTCCTAGAATGACTGCGACCATGACATTGTCGTCCCAGTATCTAGCTCCAGCTAATGCTCCAACAGTATCATTGACCTAGCTTAATACCATACAGAAAACACAATAATAATGAGCAAGAATCTACACATCTTCGTAAAATAAGTCACAACATGAATGAAAATGCACCAGGGCAGACACTCTCATATTTAGGCCCTGCCTTCCCATAGCCTCATTCAAGCAGGCGACTACGTCTCTCCCTTCCTGAAAATCAGTAAACAAGCTGAGATTGGCCTTTCTTCATTTAGATCAATTATTTAACAATCGAGGAATGAATACTCACAGCTCCTGAGACTGCAAAGCCTTTAGTCCATTTGATGAGAATGCCTGAGTTAATTGATGTCTGCTTCACTGCAAAAGAGAAAGTAAATCCTACTTCTCTTGTTCTTCCATGGGCGGACTCAAACTTCCCGCCTTCCTTCTCAGCAAATTTTGCCAGTCTAGATGCTATAAAATCAAAGAGCTCCTAAGAGAGCACGACAAGAATCACAGATTAAAGAATAAAATCCAATAATGAGCAGAACCATGGAACCAACATCTTGTTGAACTAACCTCACAGGTACCAAACATCAATTCCTGAGGGATGGAGACCTGCTCGAATTCTGTTGCGACCACCCTTTCTTCCTTCCCTCCTAGTTGCACTCTCAGCACTCGGAAATTCGTACCACCAAGATCCAATGCATAGTATAATCCCTTTTCATTCCTAACAAATCAACATCAATTACCATTTCTAATCAAATTAACACTCAAATATTACTACATCACCATTAGCATATGCATTTTCAACAACTACAGCATACTTGTAATCTTGAATCTTAAAAAAGTTTTTTTTTTTTAGTTTGCAACAGAAAAGGGTCGAATTTGCCTACTATTAACATCATCATAAATTTGAGAACCATTAAAAGCAATTGATTCTGAGAATGTGAGATGGCCCTCCAATTTCGAATTTGTTCAATTCAGCTCAAAATCAATGTCTTAGCAAATCTAAAGCCATAGAAAATGCAAGCCAGACTATTAACGTACCCAGTGGGCATGGCATCAACATAGCTAAGAATCATCTTGAGATCACTGCCTCCGTCCGCCGCCAAGCCAGCCCGCATGTCCGCCGCCATGGCGTCCGCCACTTGCTGCAGAACCGGCAAAGGGGTGGCGCAGTCCTTCTGCAGCTTGGTGAGGATCGAAGCTGCCGACACCGTGTTGAATGATCCCACCGTCACCGCCATTCTAGGCCGCCGGGGGCCGTCCCCCAATCGCGCCAAATGGAACGGTCGGACGGCGGACGGGGCGGCTGTTACCGACATTGCCGGTTTCCCGTTGCGATCACGAAATGTGTCCGGAAGAAGAAAAAGAGATGCAAAAAAAGGAAGCACAACAAGTTTGGTTGATTCAAGTGATGATGTGACCAAGACTCACATAATAAATGCAACAATTATAAGTTTATAACGTAGCAAATACTACCCCCCCCGCTCCAAAAAATAAATACGAAAAAATAAAAAAAAATTAATTAATTTAGTTGAAACTACAAAAAAATAAATATTGATCAAGTTAATTAGGACGGAGGAAGTATATAATTGTAATTTATCTTTCCTTAAACATGTTTATAATTGTATTAATAGGCAAAAATGACATATTCCTTATGTTGTATATGAAAAATGTCCTACTTTATAAACTTAAGCATTTTATGCCCAAATTATGTGAAGTATATATTTTACCATTTGATGTTGATGAGTTTGCTTGGTTTTTTGTGAAAGTCTTACACATTTGATCGATTTGACTTCTATCAGTCATAAAAGTCAATGATTTGATAGCTATCAGTCAAAAGTACATATGATTGGTGGGTGGCTAGATCATGTGGCTGGTCGGGCAGACACATGATTTCATTGGGCGGACACATAATTTTATCGGCCAGACACATGATCTAGTCATCTAGAGGGTGAGAGAGAGGGGCATGGTAGTGAGAGATTAGGCGCCGCAGCTGGAGATTCTCGCGCATCGATCGACCGACAGGTTCATGACGCACTGCGGTTGGAATTCGTGCTTCAAAAACATGATATATGGGGTTCCGATGGCAGCGTGGCCGATGCATTATGATTAGCCGTTGAATGCTATTTTATTGACGGAGGTTTTGGGGATTGACCTCGTTCCGTCTTCAGCAAAAGTTCCACTGCCGCGGCTCTAAAATTCGGCGAGGCCGGTGCCGATCTTCGTTCAGCTTCTCTCTGGAAGGATAGCACAGTGGCGAGGTGGAGGAGCTGGTTGTTGCAAGTGTTAGTGGTGGGACCCACCACAAAATAAAAAATATATATTTTTAAAGGAAATGGCGTTAAACAACCGTTTTCTTCATAGGTTTAAATGCACCCTTATTCTGGACTATGGGGGAAGTTTTTGCAACAAGGTCGAGAATGGGGGGGTCAAAGCTCTAGGGGTGTCTAGTTTTTGAGCGACTTTCTTGAGCGATAATCTTTATCCCAACTTAATTCCTTTTTTTTTTTTTTTTTTTTTTTTTTTTTACTTACTCCCTCCGTCCCTGAAATAAGTTCCTCTTTTTCCATTTTGGGACGTCCCCCAAATAAGTTCCTCTTTCTTTCTTTCTATTTTTGGACAACTACCCCACCACTAATAATACTTTATTTATTCTTACTTTTTACTTTTTCATCACTCCCAATACTAATTATAATATTTTTTCACCTTTTCACCACTCCCAATACTAATTATAATATGTTTTTTCCCACTATCAATACACTTTACCATTTTCCTTAAAACCCGTGCCGTCCCCAAAGAGGAACTTATTTTGGGGACGGAGGGAGTATTTAATAATTTCCTTTTATTGTTAATAATATCATTATTTTGATAGGCACATATTCTTCCGTCTTTTTTTTTTCTTTTCTCTCTACGCTCGCCGCCGCATCGTACTTCTTTCTCACAACCGCCTCAATTATCCATCTCGCCGGCGATCACAATTCATTAGGCGTGAATCGAGGTTCCAAAAATCAGCAGACCGACCCCCTCTCTCCTCATATTCACCCGCACCAACGAAGCTTGACGTCGGAGGTTTATCTTCGGAGCACTTGTTCAGCAACGTAAGTTCATCACTCTCGTTCTGTTCATTATGAGTTCGTCTGGGATGGGTGGCGCTGGGAGTGGTTGATTCGGAGGCTTTGTCGCTGAGCTGGGTCGTTTATTTGAAGAGTGTTGAGGTTATTGGAAAATTTTCATTAAGGCCTTTCGTCGATCACTTGGCGCGCGCAGTAAATTTGATGTACTAATGGTTTGGGTTGAAGCCTTTGTGCAAGTTGTGGTTGTGTGCTACGATCTGTGACTTCAAGTGTGTTTGGTTTTTTGTTTTCTTTTCCTAAAATCAAATTGAGCCCAGTTTCTCCAGCGCTTGGGCTTTGTCGCCGCCCACTACCAATGTCGCCACCTGAAACTCGCCTCTGTCTCCGAAGTCCACCACTGCGTTTAGACCGCCATTGCTGTTATACTCAGATTCTGGCAAGGCAGCAAGAGCTCGCTGTTATCATTCCCCCGGCTAGACTGAACAGGTATAACACAAGCCCCATTTTCCTTTCTAAGTGCTAGGTACAGTTCTTGATGCTAAATCGTTGGACTGGGGTCCACCTTAATTGAAAAAAAAAACGGTATTAAGTGTACCATTAAATAGCGGGGGTGTATTTGGTTCTTTTTGCCATGTTGAGATAGTAAACAACGTTAACCCTGAGTATAAGGTGCTAAAGGCGATAGGGGTGGCAACATTTGGGGAGAAAATTGGTACTTAATCCTATTTATAACTGAGAACTACATTACCTTCTTGAATTTAAAATTGACTAATTTCAAATGAAGTGTCCTGACAATTTTCTTTGAGATTTTATTATTTTATCGTAATCATTATTTGATATATAAAAGTAAAAATACTCTATGTGTATTTATATGTTAATGTAAATAAAATAACAACCATTGAACTTAATAATTTCTTTAATGTGTGTAGTGTGTATTTTTTTTAAATTATGTGTAGTGTGTATTTGTGTGTATGTCTGCATGCGCTTGTCTGGCTCTGGATGTACATGTGCAGTGTGTAATCACTGCAGTATTTATAAAATGAAAATTGAAACGTATCCAAAATTAACTAAATTCCAGTGATCATATCAATTCAAACTCTACAATTTAAATTCTTCGAACATTATATTGTAGCTAATTGATACTCCTCCCCAGTTAAAAGAATTGAAAATAACTATATATTTGAAATTGTTTCTCTGAATTAATCCAACTTCAATTTTTTTAATTCAAGGACAGCTTAGTAGACTTTTAGTTGATTCATTTTATCAGAGACATATTGTAGTCCAAGAGTCTTGATTGACTTTAAAAGAGTAAGATCAAACCCCAATTCGGGGATAAGGAGAAACTTATTTTATCGTGTGTATACACATATTCTAAATTCCTTGTTGTGATTCAAATTAACAAGAATGGCTTGTAAACAATAATTTTTGTCCGGTTCTTACATATTGGGCGGACAATACGATGCTGACAAAATACAAATTTGCGTTTTTTTTCACTGTTTACTTATTTATTATTGGTAAAATCGAAGTTTGATAGGTGTTGTTGAGGAGAATATTCGTATTACATATTGGCCCAATCTATATCAATTGGGTTCAGTAATTGGGGCAGCTTCTGCAAAACTAATGCTTGGCCAGATCTTAACTAACTTTCATGTAAATGGAAACTTCTTCAAACAGCACTCACTATATTCATTATAATCCCAAAATCTAAAAAAAATAAAAAACATCAAGTTATTGAAATGCATTTGATCACAAACTAACAACCGCTGCCACCATTGACGATATGGACGGACTTCTTCTTCTTCTAAAATAAAATAATAAGTAAATTTAAATATTACATGACATAATTAACAATAAATTTAAATTTAAGATCTTTGACATCAAACATTAACTATACTGTTATTTAGATAATAATTTATGTAGTCTCAACTAGAATTGTAATCGAATTGAATCTTGACGAATATTTCAATATTCGATTCGTATTCGTGAAATTATTTTTATTTTCGATTAGGTTCCGAATTCAAAATGCAATTTGAATTAATTTTTGAATTATTCGCTTTATTCGATTCATTTTTCGAAAATATTCAAAATAAAGAATTTGAATATTAGATTCGAATATTCAATTTGTTTTCCATGTTATTCGATTCGATTTGATTCGAAATTGTAAAGGAAAAAATATATAAAATAATATTCTAAATAATATAGAGGTATATTTCAATACATTTACCTAATAAAAATAACACTTCAATAAAACAATTGTCAAACATCCAATCTTCCACCAAGCTTGTAAATTAAGTGGAGTTCAACATGACATGGAAATGTTCTTCTTCCTCCTAAATAAACAACAAAAAACAATCAGAACACAATTTTATGAAAATATACATATATGACAAATAAGTAGAAAATAAATAGAACTTACATGAGGCATAATAGGCTTCCTGACTCCGTGAAGTTGGCGAATCCAATCCGCTCCACAAATTAAAATTTCTACCATATCAGAATCTAACCTTGAACGGTAAAGATCTAACACTCGACTTCTTGCACTGAATGTGGCCTCTGTTGCCACAATACTAATGGAAATAGCCAAAACATCACGAGCTAAAGTGGATAGAATTTTGAACTTCAATTCTTGAGATTTCCATCAAGCTAATGCATCAAACTCAGAGGCTTCAGATCCATGCCCATCTTGACTTCTAACAACCCCCTCATCCAAGTAAATGTCCAACTCCGATTTCAAATGACCATTAACCTCAACAATGTCTAGATGCTCATCAAACATAAACAAACTATTAGGCACTAATTTGCTTTGAAATGAGGAGTTTGCACATGTAGAAGAACATCTTTCTGAAGTAGAACCCTTTCCAAACCTTGCATTATCAACTTCAACATATTCAAAGTACAAGCTATATAATGCATCTCAAACCTTCATAATATTTATGCGTGCTTCAACCTCGTTATATATCTCATTGAAAGCAAAATCAACCAATCTCATTTTGAACCTAGGGTCAAGTATTGCTCCAATAGCCATCAAAAGGTTGTAATTTTTTCAATATTTTTCAAAATTTCCTTCATCTTTTTAACCATCACTCTAATAAACTCATCAACATGATTGTTCTTTTCATTTAATATATGATTGACTTTCCAAATGACAACAAGATAGACATTGGAGATAGGATAATCAACTCCACAAATCACATGAGTAGCTTTATAAAAAACCTCTAAAATGTCACATTCATCCAATCATCAAGGCTAGGACAACAATGATATGAAGGCTCTCCTTGTTGAAATATAGGAAATGGATCTTTAACTCTATATGTCTCAAGTAACATCTCATATATAAAATTCCAACGAGTTGGACAATCAATGATCAACGTTTTCACATGAATTCCAAAATGATGCACAAAAACAGAGAATTGTTCAACCTAGACTCTGATTGCTTAATAAATCACACATTGTTTTTGACATCTTCAATGGATTTTATAATCTCAGAAAGATCATCTTGAACGACTAGATTCAATATATGTGCAGTACACCTAACATGAAACAACTGACCTTCTAATGACAATTTACGGCTCCTGGAGAATGTTTCTTTAGCAATTCGAATTGCCACATCATTGTTGAGGCATTATCTACAAAGATGGTGGAAACTTTGTCTGTCGCTACAATTGACGGAATGTGTTTCCATCGCTAAATACCTTGCAGACGTTGTGGGGGATGAATCCAACAATCACGGAAGTGACGTCAGTCACGTCAGGATCGACGGGCACTAGCAACCTGAGACCACAAGTAACGTTAGAGCCCTCCGAAGAGCACCGGTAGGGGTATCGATGGAAGGGCCTCCGACGCTCAAGTTAGTAAACAATAGTAATAAAAATCGTATTGAAAGCAATTGAAAGTAAATAAAATAGTGAATCGGATCGATTTGGTCGACGGAGTTGAAGACGATTGAACAATGAACGAGGGCCGTTGGGTCGTCCCGGTTGATCTGATCACCGGAAAACCTAAGGCTGGGAGCGTGGAGGCAGAATAGTGCTAGAGAATGTGTTGAAATGCGAATGATCGTAAGTATCAGTATGAATGTTAATGACGGCCTCCCCCTCTTTGTGTTAATGAAGTAGTATATATAGGCTATGAAGCTGCGGAGGGATGACTAGGGTTAGGGTTTGTTGGAATGTTCCTTGAAACCCTAACAGTTCCGACTTCTTTGGAGTCCACCCGTCGTAACCTTCGTTTGACCTAGTCACTCATGTTGACTAGGTCTTTGTAAGCTTATAATCCAGTTTGTATACTTTCGTGTTGAGATATTTACTATGGCGCTGCTGCTAAAGCAGAGGGATCGCGCCACTGCCAGAGCAGAGGAATCATGCCGCTGCCAAAGCAGAGGGATCGCGCCTATGCCAGAGCAGAGGGATCGCGTCGCTGCCAAAGCAGAGGGATCCCGCCTCTGCCCGACCAGAGGGATCATGTCGCTGCCAGAGCAGAAGGATCGCGCCTCTGCCAGAGCAGAGGGATCATGTTGCTGCCAGAGCAGAGGGATCACGCCTCTGCCAGAGCAGAGGGATCATGTTGCTGCCAGAGTAGAGGGATCACGCCTCTGCCAGAGCAGAGGGATCATTTTGCAGATTCCTCTGGCGAGGATTTTGCTGACTCCTCTGGCGAGGACTTCGATGATTCCTCTGGCGAGGATTTCGCTGATTTCTCTGGCGAGGCGCCAGAGGAATCGCGGCGAGCAGGGAAGTCGCCCCGAGCAGAGAATTCGCTGATTCTTCTGGCGAGGATTTCACTGACCTCTGGTCAGTCGGATTTTATCCACTACAGACGTTATCGACAGATTCCTTTTCCGTTGTTGATTTGCGTGTCTATTTTGCCGACGGAATGTGATTCCGTCGTTATTTATTTTAAAAAAAATCGATATACCCAATTGTCAACAACCTCTTATAAACTTTTATACAACTATATTAACAATACATTAATACTACAAAACACCAAATCAATAAAATTTAATACAATTTTAAAACTAACATTCAAATATTCATAACAAAATAAAAAATATTCAAGTGTTCAAAACATACATAAATATTCAAGTATTCGGAGTACATAACACAAACATGATAATAATATAAGTGTATATCAATATGATGGTCCAGGTGGAAGCTTAGCTGCCAGCATCTCGATAAGACGATGTTGTGCCAGAAACTGAGACTACACTTGCTCGTCTCTCCTTGTTAGCTCCTTCTCTTGAGCCTCGAATCTAGCCATGATATCAGGGCCTTCTGCAACTGCTGCTCCACCTCCATAAGTTGTTGTGGATCGACAATAGGGCCTTAAAAGTGAGATGTACCACTCGACTCCTCACTACTATAGCTGGCTGCAAGTCCACCAACTCGAAACAGTACTCTATTCTTCTTGTCGAGTCCACCAACAACCTCCACGTACACCTTGCTCATATCGACCTCTGGTGGATCAAACTCATCATCCACAGGCTGACTCTGAGAAGTAACTATTTCATGCACATTTTCCTACATTAATGTATATATCACGAGTTATATTTAAGAATTAGAGCGACAAAATCAATACTTAAACAAATAATACTTGACTACGTAGTCCAAAATGTCTAGACCTCTCGTCTGTATAAGTGTCATCCTTGTTCTTATGAAGGATCTCATAAGCTTAAAATTATAAATCTAAATTTTATTTTACCGACAGAAAGCGTTCGTCGGTGACATCTTCGGGCGTGTGACCGTCGTTATTGCCATCAGTGATATACCGACGGATTGATTCCGTCGTTGATTAATTTAGATTTAAAAAATTGTAAATGTTGATATTGATTTACTGCGGACACCGTCTGTCGATGACTGTTGCCATCATTATTTCCGTCGTTGATTTACTGGGAAATTAACGCGTCATTGTCCATCGTCGTTTTCGTCTGTAATTCCAACAGTAGATCGGAAATGTCAATTCCATCGGTATACGGTTGGCAATTCCATCCTAGAACAGAGACAAAATGACGTCCGTCGTTAAATTTGTCGGCTTCCAGTGAGTTTTCTTGTAGTGGATGTTGTGCCAATAATCATCCTATAGAAAAAAATATTGCAATATATAAAAAAGAAGGAATAGTTTTATATGTTTACTGTATATACAATTTACACAATAATGTGGAATAATATTAACTATCAAATAGTGGAACGAGCAGATTGAAACCATGTGAATGGAGTGAATATAAAACTGATCAAGATTAGAAAAGCTTAGAGGGATTTGGGAGACCATCTCAAGTGGTTGACCTCAGTCCTCCTGAATATTCGTCAGATGACCTTATAATGCCAACAATCACTCTTAATTTTGATCAGTAAATGAGTATTTGGAAATAAATAGTCTCAGCTTCTTAGTCCCAGCTCACCCACATGTCTAAAAATGTGAGGAACTCTATTAATAAGTATATCAATCCAAACAAATTTCCAATTTCATAAATATCTTTCCGTTTCCGGCGGCCGGCGCCTGGCCATGAAAGTTTGAATAGTCAACAGAAATTACTCCCTTCCTCGAGACTTTTAGTAACCATTTGA
Organism: Salvia miltiorrhiza; assembly: GCF_028751815.1. Classification (NCBI taxonomy): domain Eukaryota; kingdom Viridiplantae; phylum Streptophyta; class Magnoliopsida; order Lamiales; family Lamiaceae; genus Salvia; species Salvia miltiorrhiza. The sequence continues at coordinate 63,893,309 of NC_080388.1, read as the reverse complement.
GAGTGACACAAATTTTAATAAGTAGAATAAGAATCTCACCTTTTATGTGAATATTAAAATAATTAAAGTGGAATAAGCGTCCCATTTATTTTTATTAAAATAGAAATGAATATTAAAATATGAGACAGTAAAAAAAAAAAATTGGATACTAAAAATTGGAACGGAGGGCGCATCAAACATTATGCTATACGCCAAATAAATTTTTATTTGAACATTTTTTTTTTTCATTTGATTAAAGAAAATACGAATCATCACGAAGCCATGGGAAGATTTCTTCATCTGGTCCAAGTTAGGCAACACAAAATAAGAGGAATATCAAAAATGAAAAATAAAAAATGTCAATAATAAATACTCCATAGGGGTTACGCAACTGGTCAAAAGTAGCAGGTGCAATTGTACAAAGCAGGCAGTTCTACTCTACATAGACTAATAAATTGGGAGGCTCGATTCGATTCCCATTCAAAACCGCCGAATACAGAGTTGAAACTTCATTCATATAACAGTTTTTCAGGAGTTTTCGAGGTAAAACTTCAATCTTTATTCAATTTTTTGTTATGTTGAATTTTTGCGTGAATGTGTGTGTGAAGAAAGCCCTGCTTGACTGATCGAGGATTAAGCAAGTGAGCAATAGTATTGTTTAAAATGAGAAGTTAACATTAGGGCTTCAAACTTTTGTGGGATTTGTTTGTTTGATTGAATGTTGCTGTGTTAAGCTGGAGGTCCAAAACAATGCAGAAACGTGATTAATGGAGTAGTTTTTTTATTATCTACTATCTTACTTGTGTAGGCATTATTTTCTATAGGGGAGATAATATATTGATACTAAGATTTAGTGGAAATCACAGAATTTGTTTTGAGACGTTGTGATTTTTTGTCCGTACAGTTTATTTGTGTTGGATAACCTGTTATGCTCATTAATTCCTTCTGTACTTCCATCTTTGAAGGGAATGCCTTTTGTGCCGTGATTACAAGGTCTAGACAGAAGAACAGTAGTCGGTTTATTGATGCACCTCACAGATATATTGTTAAAATGTCCCTGGAAGAGAAAATAAAACATATGGTATTATGAATCTCGTGGAAGCTCAAATATTATGACATGCAGAAGCCTATATAGTTATTTTACGTGTTGCTCATCATATTATGTATTATGAGTTCATGCTCGTCAACGGTGATTTCACCAGAATGATTTAAAGAAATTTGCTATGATATTGATTCATTACGTCTATAAGATTCATGTACCCAAATTTTATGTTACAATGGTCCATGATGAAATGAGACGTCCATTCACTCAAAGAATTGCTGGAAAATAGCTTATGATTGTTTCTCATTCTAGGGTCTAACTATGTATGTTGTTACATTAAATTTATGAGCTTACTATTACTATCCTTGTTGGTGGCAATGCTGGACCATGAAATGGAAACTCGTTTTGAGTTTCATTTTCTCCGTGATTCCACCACGCCTATTTGATTGCCAACTTGCTGGAAACATATTGGTTGAATAGCAATTCTGTGCACCCAATATGTTGAACTAGAATTATGGTATATTAAAATATGAACAAGCTGGATGGTGTAGCATGTATATGTATTGCACGTGGTATACCATATTAGTATAAAACTATTCGTAGTCTGATTTGCAGTCGCATTTGAGCCATAGGAGACAGTGATGCAGAAAAGCTGGTGCTTCACTAATTCAAAATTTTCATTTTTATTCTCAGCCTGTTCCAAGGTTGGACTTGGACGAGTCAACAGGTGATATGGAAAGAAATTTGGTCCAACCATTGGTTGCAGTAGCTCTTTCAGCTGTAATTTCCACCAGGTCATATAAAAAGAAGTCCCTTGACCTTTCTGGAGCTCTTTCTGGTTTTGCTGTCATGACGATTCATATTGCCGTCAATTACAGGTATCTCTTCTCCCATGTATTTGGAACATGTTTAACATGCCTGTGCTTGCCGATGGTCTTTTTTCTCTTTTCTTATGGTATTTGCATTATTATAGGTTCGGTGCTCTGTTACTTGGCTTCTTTGTTACTTCTTCAATGTTAACGAAAGTTGGAGAGGACAAAAAGAAGAAAGTTGATGCAGATTTTAAGGAGGGTGGTCAACGCAACTGGTATCATTCTATCATCCCTGGCTCTCTCTCTCAATATATATATATATGTGTGTGTGTGTGTGTGTGTGCGCGCGCGCGCATAAGTTGCTGATGACTTATGAATTACACTTTACATCATCAACGACGATCTGCCTTGGCCTTATATTAATATATTCAGTATGAGTTTTCCTTGCCCTAGAAATGAACTGTTGCTACTTTAGCTGGAAAGTGACCTGGCCACTACTTCAAACATAGGAAATGCAGTTACTTATCAAGTCTCGGTCTCTAGCTGATTTCATTAAAATTGTTTGTAATTTATGTTTCATCATCCAAAAGTTATTTTCATACATATGTGTCTGTTGCACCTAGTTAATGTGATTGAAGCTATTTCTCTTGTTTTTGAAGTAGTGTTCTGTAAAGTTGAGACTTTAATTACTTTAACTTGTCTTTGTTTAACAGGATACAAGTTTTTTCTAATAGTGGTATAGCGACAATTTTAGTCCTGATTGCTTGGACACAGGTGGGCATGCAAGACTTTTGTCTAAATTCAAAAGAATCACGTCTTATGACCTCTCTAGCTGGTGGTATTCTTGGTCACTACTGTTGCTCAAATGGAGACACATGGTCTTCTGAGCTCGGGGTTCTCAGTGATGAGCAGCCACGGCTTATTACGAACTTCAAGGTGGACACATACTACTATGATTATTTTTTTACTCATGCTTACTGATATAACTTCTTCCATTCTACTTCATTTTGTCTGTAATTGAAGTTTAGCATGTCTCCTTGGCTTCCTTAAGGTTCATGTTCCCAGATCATTCTTTCCATGTTTTAATTTGGAAAGATCAAAATCTGAATACTTTGTTCAACCTATCTCATTTTCAATACTATGCTCTTATGTGTGATTGGAGACCTTGCATGAGCACTAATAACAAGTGGATACCGATAGAGGAATACTAAGTTGAATTGATCTTTCGGGGTTGTTTATCCATTTAGTTCATTTTGTAGATTTGATGGGATGTTGTGTACACTAAGAGTGCAATGATGGTTAGAGGAATGCATTTTTATTTGTTATTTATCCCTTTATTTCAATTCTCTGAACATGGTAGGATGTTAATCTTAGTTTTACAGAAACTATTGTGGAATTCTATTATTTGCATGAAACTAAAAAAGGTTTGTTTTATTTTTTTGGTGGCTCAGGTTAGAGAAAGATCACAAATCTGTATTTAAAAAATTCTATTTAGGTAGTATATCTTAGTTATAAAATAATTATTTTGGAATTTTATTATTCTTATGAAGAAAAGGAGATATTTTTTTTTGGGTTCAGGAAAGAAAAAGATCAGAAATTTCTATCTAGAAAAATCGATGTGTATCTTTATGTAATTTTATTTTCTAGTGTCTTGACTCTTACCCTTTGTTTTTTCATTTATACAGCCAGTTCAGAAGGGTACTAATGGTGGGGTGACAAAGGCAGGATTTCTTGCTGCTGCAGCTGCAGGCTCTGTGCTTGGACTTACATTTGTTATCTTAGGATTTCTCACTACCAGCTGCACTTTCAATGTAGCTATGAAGCAGCTATTGTTGATACCAGTTTCAGCTCTTTCTGGGTTGTGTGGAAGTGTTATCGATTCTTTATTGGGAGCAACCCTCCAATACAGTGGTTTCTGCAGTGTCCGAAAGAAGGTAATATTTCAGATCTTATGAGTTTGGTGAATCTATGTGCTCATCCATGAATTGATCCAAATCTATCAGTGAATTTTGGCTAATATATTATTTGAGTTATTAGAGACTTCAGGTGCGCTCCCATTTCTTCACTCTTTTTTTCCATGAGTGCGATAAGGAAAAACCTAGTGAGACCCCGTTGAGGAATATCATTGAAGGCTTTGAAATGCTAATTGTTATCATGACAAGTTTTGTGGGGGGGGGGGGGGGGGGGATTTTTTGCGCAATGAGTCATTTTCTAGTCTTCCAAATTAACTCGTCAACCAAACGATTGCAATTACTATGTAGTCTTTGATTCAAATCCATATAATGTGTACCTATTAACAGCTTAGCTTGGTACTAATGTCAATTCTTAGTAGTTTTATTGATATGATCACAAAAAATTGGTATATCAATTAGAGTTACTATATGGTTTGCATGAAAATGATGGGGCGAAGTATAAGTTTGAAGAAATTAGTGTAAAGTGAAAGTTGTGTGATCCTGAAATTGCAGGTTGTTAGTAAAGCAGGAGTGACCGTGAAGAGGATCTCCGGTCTTAGCATACTCGACAATAATGCTGTAAATTTCGTGTCGGTTCTGTTGACGACTGTGCTGACTTCCATAGCTTGTTCATGCATATTCTAAAGTTTGTTCATCTTCGATTGGTTTTGAGGGTTAAGATCTTGAATTCCACGTGTAACAAATAATTTGGGTGCATGATTTCAATCAATTAAATGTTTCCGCAATCTTTATGTAGGTCCTGATTTGCCTGCGCCTGCTCTATAGATTTGCAATGTTCTCTTTTACTCTGCGATAATGTAAAATAGTACATGAATGGGATATGAAAAAATCATGAGGGGAAAATGAATTTATATCATCAAGAATACATCTGTACATGTAAATATGACCGATATATATCAAGAAGGTGTTTAGTTGTCATAATTGATAAGACGTATTATTTGATTTTTTATTTTTGTTATTATAATTTCTTCGTTCTCACTATTTCAATGGGATATGAATGGCTCAAATAATTAAATTATTAAGGGTGGTTGGAATATTTTAAAATTCCAATCTATTTTAGTAAATAATAAATTTATTTATATTATTTTTTTTTTATCTATTTTTAGGTTAATTTTTAAAGTAAATGCTGCGAAATAATATGCGAAAACACAGAACTCTTTAATTGCAATAAAAAGCAAACATGTAAAAGTCACAAATGTATAAAACATGCATAGTAAACCACATTACAGAATTAGTCTCTAAGGGCACACCAAGCAGTGCGAACTCATGTCTGCGAACAATGAGATTTAAGGTTTAAATCTCACTGCTCCCCTCCCCCATGTCAAAAAAAAAAAAAAACACACATACATTATAGAATTAACCCCATATTAACTTTCACTAGGAGAAATTTGGGATTTAAAATTTAAAATATTCACTTTGATAAAAATACTCATATCTATAAAAATCTTGTAGAATCTATCCAAATGGACTAAACCATCTATGATGTCTTAATACCCATTTGGTCATTTTTATGACAGATTACGAAAATTTTCTCATTTTTTGAATTTAATTATTAAAAAAAGATAAATTTGACTTGTCCCACAATTTAGTGTGTACCTCCATATACCACTCTTAATTTATCTATTTTATAATTATTTGTTGTAAAAATAAAAAATATTATTATATTATAAACTCTAATTAATATTTATAACTAAAAATTAAAATTTTAAAAAAAATTATATACTCTAACTTTGAATTAATTAACCCAAATAATTAATTATTAATTCAAATAAATAATAAAAAATAATTATAAAACCTAATTGGATGAGTCCCACCCTTGTTAATTATTTTTTTTATTATATTAAAATATAATAAATTAAAATTGAAGAAAAATATAATTAAAAATAATACTAATAAATTAAAAATGATACATACTACACACTAAATTGTGGGATAGAGGATCCGACATGTAATCGGTAATGGGTAGTGCGCAGGAATCACTATATTTATTTTAAGTTAAATAGTGAGGATTGAGTGGACAACTAACATAAAGAAAGAGAGTGTTTCCATAATTACTATTCAAAATAAAGAGCGTGTGTCGATGGACAATGGTCTATATAGGATTTTTAAATTGAAGTTACAAAAAAATAATTTCATAAATATAAATTTTTCTCAGTAAGAGAATTTTTTTTGTTAACTCCAAAACTCTCATGCAATTTACACCCTAATTTTTTAAATTTTGTCTCGTCTCTGACTGTATGTTCAAATCGTCAAAAAAAACTGCCTGTGTGTTTGTCTTTAATTTTTAGTTTGGTTTGTATTTTTCTTTTACTCCCTCCGTCCCAATAAAAGTGGTCACATTTCCTTTTTGGGTATCCCATTTTCTTTTATTAATTAATCTATGCAGTGCAGCCGCCTTTCTTAACCATATGAGGCCCTCAATTCAAAAAAAAAAAAAAAAAAAAAAAAAAAAAAGAAAATTAAACAAAGCCCAACTGCCCAAGCCCACACAACATATAGAATTGGAGAATGGGTTATGGACTGATCAATTAATTTTCTCATTTAATTATTGGCAGGGGTACAAAAATATATTAAGTAATATATTTAATACACTTATAAAATATTTTTTTTTGGATACAACTATACCTCCATTGCCCCATGCTGGATACGCCCCTATCAATGGGTACGGCTATCCAGAGAAAGAGTCCACGACTATTCAAATAGAAAGAGGGGAAGGGGATCGATGGCTAAACGATGACTTTGATTAAAATTATATCTTCAAACAATTACTAGACGATGATTATGCCTTCTTCAAATCAACAAGTTTGGTTGACAAGAATGAGGGAAGAGAAAGGGAACCACTGAACCAGAGACCATCCAGGATTTGATTCCCTTGATGGCTGTTTGATTGTCAATTTTTCTCTATTCGCACAATTCTCGCTTTCTACTTGGAATTTCAAATTCATTTTTATGACCACCACCATCATCATCATCATTAAATAGTGGAAAAATGGAAAGAAAAACAATCGAATTTCTTTGCGGTGCTGAACCAAACAAATTGAAAATTCTTTTACTACTTCCCTTATAACATTTCTCTCTTTTTTGATTCCTTAACCTTTCTCATGACACAAAGTCCCGTAGATAAACCACAGGAAAAGAGTAAACAATATTCCCGAAATTTGGGGAAACAATACAAATTGAAAAGTAGTAGTTAACTGAATTTGGGGTTGTTGAAGGAAATAATGCAAATGAATTCTTCTATTCTAATCAACAAAGGGGAAGATCCGGTGGAGGCGGCTGTAAGGTTTGCAATTCGCCGACTCCATTATCGACGAGGAAGGCCATGGCTAATCCCCAAGTGATATGGACATCCAAGTGGCAATGCATCAGCCACACTCCTGCATATATATATATGTGTTAATTGATACTATCATAAATTAATTAACTTATAGTAGTATTATATATATATATATAGAGAGAGAGAGAGAGAGAGAGATTAATGATGCATGGTAATTAAGTAAGTAAGTAACCTGGATTATCAGCAACAAATCTTATGACGGCCCAACCACCAACAGGTACACTAGCCGTATTCCGCATAGGTGGGTCCACCAGATTGAATTTGGGCGTATCTCTGGTGGGATTGAAATTCCCGAATCCCTCGGCGACGATGTAGAAATCGTAGCCATGAAGATGGATGGGATGATTCTCCGCCGTGAAGATGCTCGTTCCCTGCAACACAACCTGCACGGCCTCCCCGTATTTCAGCTTATACAACCTGGTGCCTCTCATAGGCTGCCACAGCGAGCGGCTGACGTTGCCGGTGTAATCGAATTGCGTGGGCGGCCTGGCCGGAAAATCGGTGGTGAAAACCCCCCGTAAGCCTTGCTGATGTGCCTGCAGCAGTGAGAAGTTGGAGGGCAGCACAAACGACACATTGTTCATGCTAGCGGCGAAGCGTGTTCCGTTGGGGCCCTGGCAGTTTCGGGCCCTGGCGCCGCGCGGGCAGTTGTTGAGGCCCAGCCCCACCGTGAAGAAGAGATTGTGGTCGATCTTGGTGGGCACTTCCACCCTCCTGGGGCTTCTCAAGCTCCTGGTGAAGGCGGTGACGGTGGGGGTGTCGTTGAAAGCGGGCATGAGGGCGGCCACAGGCTTTGCCGATGGCGAGGAGAAGTTGTGGTATTGAAGGATGGCGGTGGTGGTGGTGTTGTCGAAGGGGGCGCCCTGAGCACTTGCGTAAGCACGTGCTGCGATGTGGTATCTGTTGGGTGGCTGGTTGGCGGTGATGAGGACGTCGGTGGTCTGGCCGGGGCCGAGCATGAGGACGGAGGTGGAGAAGGGCTTGACGTAGGAGGCGTCGGCGGCGACGACGGTGAGCTTGTGGTTGGCGACTTTGAAGAAGAGTTCTTGGTTGAGTGCGGAGTTGACGACTCTGAGCAGATTAGTTTGCCCGGGGTTGATCGGAACAATAAGAGTGTGTTTGGCGGAGCAGTTGTAAAGATCACCAGGTTGGCCGTTGATGGTGTAAGCATCGGAGACATTGGGAGCAGCTCCGCTTCTGGTAGCTTCTCTCACAACATCAATGGGATTGGCGTCCCACCATTCACCAAGAAGAAGGGGAGTTTCACGGTGGGGCTTAGGGAAGGGATATGCATCGCCTTGTTTGGGGCGAATGATGAGACCGCCGTAGACGGTGGCTCTCAGCCACGAGCTGTGGGCGTGCCACCACAGCGTGCCTTCTTGTCCTTGGATTGTGAAACGATAAGTGTAACTTTTGCCAGGTCTAATTGGACACTGAGTCACAAATTCTGGGCCATCAGCCCATGCACTTCTCATTTGCCTCACGCCATGCCTAATAATTAACAATAATTAATTCATTCATCATCTACATCTTAATTAATTCATTCATTCATCGATCATTACAATTTACAACAAGCTAGCTAGCTAGTGTGCATGCATGCATGCATGCAAAATACTATACATACCAGTGAATTGTAACGTTGTAACGAGCTCTGTTAATAACCTTCACCACCAGAGTGTCGCCGTTGTTCACCTCCAACGTTGGCCCCGGATACATCCCATTCACCGTGATCGTGTTGTGGGTTTTGCACAGCCTCTTCACTGGGGTTGCTTCAACCTATATATCATGACATTATATTAATGTCTACTTAATCGCTATATATATTATTGATGATCAACCTTCAAATTAATTAGCAATAGCATTATATATAAAAGAGAGCTAGCTACAGACTTACCACGAACTGATGGGTGTGCAGTTTGGCCATTGCTAGAGGCATCCAAAGGAGCAACAATGCCAACGCAGACAAAGAGCTCATCTTCTTCTCCATTAATTTCTAGCTGCTTTATTTCTTTTCTTTTCTTTTCAACAAGTAATATTTAAGATGATGAAAATATTATTGCTTGCTTGTGTTCTCAGAGTTAAGTGCTGAGGACTCCCTTTTATAATACAACAACAACAAAACAAAACACAATCACAACGAGAGAGAGAGAGAGAGGTTGCTATGTGTTTGGCGGATTAGGTTATGGTAGTGGGGGGAATTGAACTTAGTTACACCCACTGATAGCTCCTTAATTAGTTAAGCTTAAGATAAAACTGTCGCCTTTCTTAATTTATACTAACAAGTATTATTTGCTTTCTGAGATGCAATTAGTTGTCTACTTAGTTGTTTGTTGTTTATAAATTAAAGTATAATTTTGACTAATCCTAGTTTGTAGTTCTATTTCTTTTTCTCTCTTCAGGAAGGGACTAATAACATCCTAGTTAGATGACGTCGGATATATGATTGTCAACATAGGTTTAAACTAATAATAATATTACTGTTCGTGTGGTTTTATTTGATTGTGAATATAAGTTAGAGAAATCGCGGTAACGACAACTAATTAGATTAAACTACTAAATTTGGTTAAATCCAGATTTAAAAAAAATGGTTTAAGTCCAAATACACTAGCAACGCGCGTCACACTTTTTAATTTTTAATGTAACAATATAAATAGTGGTGATACATTGCATGCAATCTAATAATTTGGATTTCGATATATTTACTCAATTAATTACATGACAGACTGTTTTTCCCTATTTTGGAATCAAAATCATCAAAAGTTTGAGGTCCGGTGATGCCTAATCATCCCAAATTTAATTAGATTATTACTTTTGTGCGTGTACGTGTATAATGTATTGATCCATCAATTCTATGTCGTTAGGAGTTTGTTTTAGTAGCCAACAATATTTTGAATTAACATTATAACTACTTTGCTAGCCCAACTAATTATTATGTAGAATCATTTATTTGTACGTCGTTGTTGATCAGTTTGCCCTATAGTCAGATTTAAGATTTTAAAATAATCATTACGTTTGTTACATCAGAAAAAAGCTAATGTGAGAAATCGAATCCAATTTATTATCCCAGTACTTTCGGTATACGTAAATGTTAAGCAATGAAAATGATAGGTGTAATAGTGTTTTGAATCTTTTAACTTTTAATATTTTTTTAAAATTGTTCCTAATTTTTGTTTTCTTCTCAAAACCTCCAATTTTCAATATTTTTCATAAAATGTTATGTTATATGAAATTCAGTAATGAAAAAATGATTTATGTTATTGAATTTGAAGTGTATTTTTTCTCAACTAGCCATATGAAACATCATTTTATATTAAATAAATAAAAATAAAAAAACAATCCACCTCTACCGCAAAAAAAAGGGATCGAAAGAGGGATTCTCCTCTTGGACGAAGAAGGGGCGACAATAAGATGTAGGTACAGATGGTACTGTATAGTCATGACCTAAATTTAACCATTCAGAGTTAATGGATGAGATAAATAAGATTGATATAAAATTGAGGAATGATTAAATAATTAATTCATTTTTTTGGGTGATAAATAATCATTCAATAGCATAATTAATGTGTGTGTCGAGTTATTCATCACGAGCCACATCTTAAGCAAAATGAAAAGTTATAGACTACTGTTCACTACAAAAAAAAGTTTCCACTAGTGACATGGAGCTTGGTAGCTATTATGCGTGTCACAAAAATTAGTGACATTTAAAATTGTAACTATTAATGATTAGCTACACCATTAAATGCTACTAATTTTTATGACACACATAATAGCTACCAAACTTCTTGTCAATAGCGGAAACTTTTTTTGTAGTGCGTTTCAGGCATTTTTTTTCCTTGGAAAATGGGAAACTTGGGGGGTTTAAATTCTAAAGCTCATTGTTAATTAATACGAAGGTCATCACCGTACGTTAGGGAATAATTTCAAGAATAATGCTAGACACACATAATATGTGCACACATAATACCCTTAAAATTTTATTATCTAAATTAAATTATAATCATGACTAAATTACCCTTAATTTATATGAGAAAGTTTTTACAGATTTTATTTCTTTTTTCAACTTTGATAATTTTGGAAAGTTATTGATTTATTTCCTAAAATATGGCCACCTTTTTTTTGTAAATGATATGTAACGATATTGTTAATTTTTTTCAAATTGGAAAGTTTTTAAAGATTTATTTTTTATATTTATCTATAAAGATTAATCATTAAAAATAAACCTTCCTTAATTTAAGCTTTGTAAATAAATGCCCTAGAAGTAAACGCACTAGGTATATGGTCACCTTTTTCTTTTCTTTTCTTTTTTTTCTTTTTATTTTGGACTCTAACTATAATTTTTTCTTTATCTTTTTTTGAAATATGGCCACTTTTGTTTGCAAATGATATGTATTAATATTATTATTTTTTCTTTATTTTATTTAATATTATCATTTGGACTCTAACTATTAATTTTTTCTTTCTTTTTTTATTTTATTTTTAAATATGACCACTTTTTTAAAAATGATACTGTATAAATATTATTAATTCTTTCTTTATTTTATTTAACATACAATTTTATACGGTCAGTTTATTTTGTCATCTGTTTTTTTTTTAAAAATTCTCCACTTTTTTTTGGAAAATGATATAGTATGTATCAATATTATTAATTTTTTCTTTATTTTATTTGACATACAATTTTATTTGAATTCACTAATTTATTATTGAGTTGTCGATGTGCTCAACGCATGACGACATTATTCCAAAGCAATTATAGTAATTTACTTTTATTTTTTAATTTTTATTTTGATGTCCCTAATTTGCTATGATTTTTTCGTTAACCTATACCTTTATGAAATAATCAAATAAAGTAGCTACGGTGTGTTATCATTCAAACCATTAAAATAATTTCTTCCTATTTTATAGTATTTTTTTATTTCAAGTTCCCTTTATGAAATAATTGAAGAAATTAGCTAGCGTCATTTGTCATTCGTACCATTATAAAACTCCTTCATATTTTATATATTTTTATTTCATATTCACTAATTTATAATGTCCTATTATATAATTTCATTGAGAAAACGATCGATGTGCTTAATGTATGGGAGTATAATATATTTTCTTATAGTATATTTGTATTGAATTGTAGATGCATGTGATCAACGCATAACGACATTATTCCAAAATAATTATGGTCATTTACTTTTATTTTCTAGTTTTTATTTCTATGTCCCTAATTTGCTATGGTTTTTTTGTTAACCTATACCTCTATGAAATAATCAAATAAATTAGCTACGGTGTGTTATCATTTAAACCATTAAAATAATTTCTTCCTATTTTATATTTTTTTTATTTCAAGTTCCCTTTATGAAATAATTGAAGAAATTAGCTAGCGTCATTTATCATTTGTACCATTATAAAACTCCTTCATATTTTATATATTTTTATTTCATATTCACTAATTTATAATGTCCTATTATATAATTTCATTGAGAAAACGATCGATGTGCTTAATGTATGGGAGTATAATATATTTTCTTATAGTATATTTGTATTGAATTGTAGATGCATGTGACAACGAATGACACTATTCCAAAATAATTATAGTCATTCATTTTTATTTTCTAATTTTTTATTTATTTTCCCTAATTTGTTATGATTTTTTCGTTAATATATACCTTTATAAAATAATTAATCAAAGAAAGTAGCTAAGAGTGTGTTATCATTTGAACTATTATTACAGTACTTTCATATTTTATATTTTATATTCACTAATTCATTATAATATAATGTCCTATATTATAATTCCATTGAGCAACTGATCGATGTGCTCAAAGTAAGACATAATTTTATAATTTTACTCATTTATTTCTATTATTTCAATTTCACTAATTTATTATAATATATTATTGTATAGTATATTTCTATTGAGTTGTCCATCAATGTGCTCATATTGTCATTCACTTTTATTTTCTAATTTTTATTTCTACTTCCCTAATTTGCTATGATTTTTTCGTTAAGCTATTCCAAAAATTATATACTTTAAATATATAGCTACTTATTCATCTTTAAATTAATATTAACACAAAATCTAGTTTTGCAATTTTAAAAAGAAAATAAAGAGTCCTAAAATGGATTAATCGCATTCTTCTTAATGGCATAATAGTTATCGTAATAAAAAAATATGCAAATAAAAACAATAAAATTGATATCTTATAAAAATATATAAATATATCATTATTATAGAAAATAAGAAATAAAAAAATAAATAAGAAAATCGAAAACTCCAAATTTATGAGAATGGAGTTTTTATGATGATGGAGTTTGATAACGATTTGTTTACTAGTTATAACATGTATTCTATCTTAGCTATATAATCATGGTGGAGTTTGATAATAGAATAGTTAAACATTAATTGCACCTAAAAAAGGATAGTTAAACAATTTGTGGGATTGATTGATATAATTGAAGAAAGTAAGGTTTAAATTATTATGGAAAGATTATGGATAATCTTTTCCTTTATAGTATCATGGATATTTATGTAAAACATAAATTCAAATAAATAAAATTAATTGTTTTAGAGTTTGAAAATACATAAAATGACCAAAAAGTCCAATTATGTGCGCACATATTATGTGTGTTTAGCAGTACTCTTTCTAATTTCAAATATGCTAATTAATTTTTGTAGTGGCATTGACAAAATTAAGCGAAATGTTTAATTGTTATGACTTTGAACTAAAGATAAATGAGAGACTCGTAACAAAGATTAAGATAGGTCAACAACAAAGAAAATATGCACTCAATTAGGTTGGTAACTGGTAAGTTGCATGACAAAATGATTAAAGAATTAAGTCGTTAAGCTAGTAGAGTAGGAAAATTGACGCAATTCCATTCTCAAAAGAAAAATTAAAAATGACGTAAGTCCAAACTGGAGTACTGCTGATGCTATAAAACATGCATTAGTAACATATATATAATGAGCAACAAAAAAAAACATATATATAATGAGCGCCTAAAAAAAACATATATATAATGAGAATTGTTCCTTTAGTGAGAACGTGAGAATAATACATCTATTATTAATTAAATTAATGTAATTAGTGTTAAAATTAATACATTCGAAAAAAAAAATTAAAAATTTAGCCTGCTCCTCCACAACGTACTCCATATTTTAGGCCATATATTCATACATTATGGAAGAGGTCCACATTGGGGTGGATCACAGCTGTGGTTTCATGAACATGAGTTCGGGTCTGTAAGAAGGTCTATTGATCCTAGGTCGTCTGCTGCGGTTGGTGCTAAGGTTGATAGATATTATGTCATTTTCCCATGTGTATGGAGTTGAAGTCCAATGCCACTATACTTGGGATTTATTGCTCGAAAAGCCTCTTCATGGAATCAATTTGATACTAGTTGTAACTTCCCTTCTTTTTTTTTTGTTGAATCTGTCACTTTGATTTCTTCAAGTTGCACACTTGATCCATGCCAATTAGGCCAAAATCCATTTCTATCAAGACAAAGTGAAACCGGAATGTCTATATATTACAAAATAAATTTAATGTAATTTGAAAAAAAAATTATAACACCATACACATCTTATTCTGGCTGCCAAAATGAATTATTGTTGGATCCATGTAAATTCGGCCAAAATCGATCATATCGAGACCAAATGCTGCCGAAATGTTCTAATGGTATTGGATTTTGTACGACACATGATTGCTAATGAGATGTGCTCATTGTGTACCTTCGGAAAATGTGACATGTAGTGTTATTGGATGAAGAAGTGATGATCTTGGATACATGATATAACTGTAAGAAAATGTTTAAAAAGTGATGGTGAAAGGTGTCTTGGACAATGTTAATGATTCTTACGAGAGGTAGGGATGCTGAAAGCAAAACTGAGTTTTGCAAGTTTGTAAATATTATCTTAAAATGCAACATCAAATTTTAGAGTTTGGGTACGGGAGGGTAGGTTCTTTTTGGGTAAATGGGTTGAAGAATGTCAGTTGAGGTCTGACAAACATGGTTTTCGTACCTCATTTTCGTATGAATTGTTGTCATTTTCCTTCATGTTTTGCTTGTGAGTGTTTGTTTGTATCTAAATGTTATGCTTTATCTATATTTGATGCTTGGTATAATTTTTGGAGTGTTTTCAGGGAAAATCAAGAGTTAATTGGAGATTTGTGAGGGCATAGGATCGAAGTACGTCTCGAGAGGATTCCATGAGGGCGAACGACGCCCGAATCAGAGCTCGGGCGAGGGAGAACGGAGCCGACAAAGTCAGCCGTGCACAGGAGGTCGAGGTCGCGGCCGGGCGCCCGTGGGAACACCATCGACTGCGGTCACCACCCGCGGCCGCGGGGTGGGACCGCGGGCATCGTCTCTCAGCTCCAATGCACACCCGCGGTCACCACCAGCGGCCGCGGGTCCCCTGATCCTTGCCCACGTTTGAAGGCCGCGGACACGGGCCGGGACCACGGGAAGAAGGCGGGGCTTCCCCCAAGTGGGCCCCAGTCACGATTTTGAGCCCTAAAACCCCATTTCCCCCCATTCTTCATATCTATCATCCTTTCCAACATTCATTGCACTCTCCTACCTCTATCCAAAACCCAAAAACCTCCATTAATACTCATAGCTACCATTTGAAGAAGGCATTGAAGAGGAGAGAAGATTGAAGCAAGCCCTTCAATAGGATTTGTCCATTCTTTCTCTCTCTTTCATTTATGTTTTCTTTTATATTAGGTAGGTTGTTGTTGAACATGATAGGCTAAATTCCCCTTTGATTTGGGGATTAGGCTAGATGATTATTGTAATGGATTGATTATTTGTGCTCAGTATAAATCTTGTTTGTTCCTTTGCACATTATCTTTTCAAACCCTTGCTTTATATCTTGTATGGATTGTTGGCCACTTTCTATGCATTTCTAATTTGTAATTTGAATCGGGAGAGGATAATTGCAATAGATAAGGTGTTTGAAACATATCAATTCGATAAACCGGGAGGTTGAGAGTTGGGTGAGAGTATGTCGATCTTTGTGTGCTATTGGGAGTTATAGGTTAGAAGTTGACCGGAGACGGCAACTATGATCCGTAATCTACCGTTTTAGTCGTCTGGGAGGGGGCTAGAACTAGTTGGGAGATCACTCTAGATAATTAGGATCGCCAAGATTAATATTGAGTTATAATTAAAGTCCTTTGCTTGACCATCAATGCCTAGTCCCTAAATCTTCTTAATCATCACATTAATCCTTTTTGCTTGTTTAATTTGCTTAGTCTTTCAACTGTTAGGTAATTAATTAGATAATCAAACCAATCACCATATTGTTTAGTCTAAATAGTCTTAGTAAAATGAATTAAGATAATCACTATATTGAACTACTAATCCTTGTGGAATACGACCTTGCTTCCATATATTGCAACTACCCGTATACTTGCGGCATGGTGAAAATAATAGCGAACAAGGTCCAATGCATTTCAAGGCATATAGATGCTAATTCTCAATGCAACTCGAGTGTCAATTCTCAACCGATTTAATCTGAACAGTGGAGATGATTGCGAGTGAGAAGGCTGATATGCAGGGACTGAGGAGAGAGTTGAGAAGGCCGAGAACGAGAGGGCGTTGATTGAGGATGAGAGGTGGGCTAAGGCTGCTGAGGAGGATCATCCCACCTCTCCTCATCCTCAGCCGCCTTAGCCTGCCTCTCCTCATCCTTAGTCCCCTTAGCCCGCCTTTCATCATCCTCAGCCGCCTTAGAGGCGGTCCGGCTCGCTGGCCGTCTACATCATACTGGAGCGCAGCCGTTTCATCATCCCGTATCCCTCTGTTTCCTTCACCTCTATCCACTTATCTACTGCGACGTCACTGCTACGACTACATGGTGCTTTGTGTTGTAGTTCATCTTTAACTTCTAAAATTTATTGGTCATTGTTATTGTTAGTCAAAAGTGGCTGCCACCAACCTTCTTCACCAACCACCTCTCACCAACCACCTCTCACCTACCACCTCCAAATCTTCCTATAAATAGAGAGCTCTTCTGCAGCATACAACACACCAAACAACAATCTAACTTTCAGCTAGAGAGAGATAGAGAAAGAGAGAGAGAGAAAAATCTTGTGAGAGAAAACTTCAGTGTGGAAGTTATACACGAGTGATAAAAGTGAGTTGAGAGATAGCCTCTGCGTAGGCAGATACAAAATACAGTGTGGTATTTTTGTTGTACTCCTCCTTTTGAGATTCTCTAATATATTGGTGTGGGTCCGTGGACGTAGGCAGTTTGGCCGAACCACGTTAAAAATATCGGTGTCATTTTTTTTTCTCGTTTCATATCGGTCGATATCCAAAATATTGCGTCACACCAGATCCCGGGCAGAATTAGTTGCGTCTAATTTCCTAACAACTGGTATCAGAGCCACGTTGGTGGCGAAATTTTTTTTTCTTGCGCTGGTACTATTCATGTGAATAGTGAATTCGTGAATAGTGAATTTTGCGAACAGTGTTTCGTGCGCAACGGTAATTATTCTTTTAAAATTCTTAGTATGCTCTGTGGTTGCAGTGTAAACTGAACCTCCACATCAGAAACGAATTTTTTGAGAAAATTATCGTGTTTTTTGATCGAGTGGGAGCAATGTCGACAGACGATAAAATTTCCAAAATGGAGAAATTCAATGGTGTGAATTTTGGATTTTGGAAAATGCAAATGGAGGATTACTTGTACCAGAAGGACCTGTATAAGCCCTTGAAGGAAAAGCCAGTGGATATGAAGGACGACGAGTGGGAGGTGCTTGATCGAAAAGCACTCGGCGCAATCAGACTGACCTTATCAAAGTCAGTCGCCTTCAACATAAAGCATGAGAAGACAACAGCGTCTCTCATGAAAGCTTTATCCAGCATGTACGAGCAGCCGTCTGCAGCAAATAAAGTTCATTTGATCAAGAAATTGTTCAATATGAAAATGACGGAGAGCGGAAGATTTGGAGAACATTTGAACGAGTTCAACGAAGTGACGGACCAACTTACCACGGTGGACATCGAATTCGATGATGAGGTCCGGGCTTTGTTAATTCTTGGGCAGTTACCTGAGAGCTGGAATGGCACAGTCACGGCCATTAGCAGCTCTGCCGGTAAGTCCAAAATGAAGTTCGATGATGTCGTGAGCATGATCTTAACCGAGGAGATCCGGAGGCAGTCAGATGTAGTCTCCACTTCAGGTGCCGCTTTAAATGCAGAAAGCAGAGGCAGAAACTCAAACAGAAGTCAAGGGCGTGGACGGAGCAAGTCAAGGAATGGCAGGCAGAGCTCCAGGATCCACAAGAATTCCAACAAATCAAAGTCTGTTGAATGTTGGAACTGTGGTCAGGTCGGACACTACAGAACGCAGTGTAAAGTACCTTCAAAGGGAAACGAGACAAAGACCGAAGCCAATGTTGTGGCTGAAGAAGAAGGCGATGCCTTGATATGTTCCATGGAGAAAAGGGCCGAGTATTGGGTCATAGACTCTGGAGCATCTTTCCATGCCACCTCGAATCGAAATTCCTTCATAAATTACATGTCGGGAAATTTCGGAGAAGTATATCTCGGAGATGATCACCCATGCAGCGTGGTGGGCATAGGAGAAGTACAGATCAAACTCAATGGATCTGTATGGAAATTGAAGGACGTGAGACACATTCCAGAGTTGAGGAAGAACTTGATCTCCGTCAAGCAATTGTCAAGAGAAGGATGTGATACACACTTCTCTGGTGATTATTGGAAAATCACTAAGGGCGCAATGATTCTTGCACGTGGCAAGGATACTGGAAGCCTATACACAACGATGAATGCGTGTGTGACAATTGCAGTTGCTGATAGCAAGAAGAATGCAAATCTGTGGCACCAAAGACTTGGGCACATGAGCCAGAAAGGGCTCAAGTATATGCATTCGAAAGGGAAACTACTAGAGCTTCAGTCTGTTGATATAGACTTTTACGAAAGTTGTATCTACGGGAAGCAGAAGAGGGTGAGTTTCAATACCAGTGGTAGAACTCCGAAGCAAGTAAAGCTTGAGTTAGTCCACACAGATGTTTGGGGCCCAGCAGCAGTTTCATCCAATGGCGGAAAGTCTTACTTTGTGACTTTCATCGATGACCACTCGAGAAAGGTGTGGGTTTACTTCTTGAGACACAAGTCAGAGGTGTTCGAGGCGTTCAAGAAGTGGAAGGCCATGGTGGAAAATGAAACTGGCTTACGGATAAAGAAGTTGAGATCCGATAATGGTGGAGAATACGAAGATATGGCGTTCAAGAAATTTTGTTACCAGGATGGCATCAAGTTAGAAAGGACGTTGCCAGGGACACCACAACAAAATGGAGTTGCAGAACGCATGAACCGGACGTTGACAGAAAGAGCTAGGAGCATGAGGATACATGCAGGACTGCCAACACAATTTTGGGCAGAAGCTGTCAACACAGCGGCATATCTCGTTAACCATGGGCCATCTGTACCATTGGAGTACAGAATACCTGAGGAAGTTTGGAGCGGCAAAGAAATTAAACTTTCTCACTTGAAAGTATTTGGTTGTGTCGCGTATGTACACATTAGTGATAATGCCAGGAGTAAGCTCGACTCCAAATCACTAAAATGTACTTTCATTGGATATGGTGGAGATGAGTTCGGGTACCGTTTTTGGGATGACAAAAACAGGAAGGTCATTCGAAGCAGGAATGTCATATTCAATGAAAATGTGATGTACAAGGACAGGAATGCAGTGCAGTCCACCGACACAACAAGTGACGATCCAACATACGTTGATCCAGATGATACTGCAGAGTGCAGTACATCAAAGCAAACAGATGAAGGTTTGCAGACGGAGGAGCCCAACTCTGAGGCTGATCCACCACAGTCTCCAGTTCCAGCTCCAACTCCTATACCCAGGAGGTCATCTCGACCTCATGTTCCAAACAGGAAGTACATGAATCAAATGTTACTGACCGATGCTGGTGAACCTGAATTCTATGAAGAAGCATGTCAAGTCGGAGATTCTGTCAAGTGGGAGCTTGCAATGAAAGAAGAGATAAAATCTCTTATCTCTAATATGACGTGGGAACTAGTTGAGTTGCCCAAAGGAAAGAAAGCTCTACACAACAAATGGGTGTACAGAATCAAAGAAGAGCATGATGGTTCAAAGCGATATAAGGCAAGATTGGTAGTCAAAGGTTTCCAACAGGAAGAAGGAATTGACTACACAGATATCTTTGCTCCAGTTGTAAAGTTGACAACAATCCGATCGGTCCTGAGTATTGTTGCAACGGAGGACTTGCATCTAGAGCAGTTAGATGTGAAAACTGCTTTCCTCAATGGTGACTTAGAGGAGGAAATATACATGCAACAACCAGATGGATTCTCTGTCAAAGGAAAAGAGAAGCTGGTGTGCAAGTTGAAAAAGAGCCTGTATGGCTTGAAGCAAGCTCCGAAGCAATGGTACAAGAAGTTTGATGGATTCATGCAGAAAAATGGCTACATGAAGTGCAATGCTGACCATTGTTGTTACTTCAAGAGGTTCGAGTCCAGCTATATCATCTTGCTACTTTATGTTGATGACATGTTAGTAGCCGGCTCAGACTTGAACGAAATCAAGAAGTTCAAAAGGCAGCTTTCAGCGGAGTTCGAGATGAAGGACTTAGGAGAAGCAAAGCAAATTCTCGGGATGAGAATTTACAGAGACAAGCAAAAAGGTGTTTTGCAGTTGTCTCAAGCCAACTACGTCAATCGAATCTTGCAAAGATTCAACATGAGCAGTGCTAAACCGGTTAGCTCATCATTAGCTAACCATTTCCGCCTATCCAAAGAGCACTCTCCAAAGACTAAGGAGGAAAGAGACTTCATGGCTAAAATTCCTTACGCCTCAGCCATTGGAAGTCTGATGTATGCCATGGTCTGTACTAGACCAGATATCGCTCATGCAGTGGGAGTTGTGAGCAGATTTATGGCAAATCCAGGAAAGCAGCATTGGGAAGCAGTAAAGTGGATATTGAGATATCTACGTGGATCTACTGATAGATGCTTGTGTTTTCGACGAGGTGATGTAGCACTACAAGGTTTTGTAGATGCAGAGCCGGTGAGGTAGATCGCAGGAGAAGCACTACCGGTTATGTCTTTACTGTTGGCACGACTGCTGTTAGTTGGATCTCGCAGATACAAAAGATTGTTGCTTTATCCACTACAGAAGCAGAGTATGTGGCAATCACCGAGGCTAGCAAAGAAATGATCTGGTTACAAGGGTTGTTGGCAGAATTGGTTTTGATCAGACGAAGAATGTCTTGCACAGCGATAGTCAGAGTGCGATACATCTGGCAAAGAATTCAGCATTTCATTCTAGAACGAAACATATTGGACTTCGTTATCATTTCATCAGATCTCTGTTGGAGGATGAGGTGTTAATACTTGAAAAGATCCAAGGAGCTCAAAATCCAGCCGACATGCTTACAAAGGCAGTAACCATTGATAAATTGAAGTTGTGCTCAGCTTCAATTGGTTTGCTAGAATGACAAAGACAGAAAGGCTGCTGCGTTGATCGAGGTGTGAAGACAGATTGAAATCAGTCTTCAAGTGGGAGATTGTTAGTCAAAAGTGGCTGCCACCAACCTTCTTCACCAACCACCTCTCACCAACCACCTCTCACCTACCACCTCCAAATCTTCCTATAAATAGAGAGCTCTTCTGCAGCATACAACACACCAAACAACAATCTAACTTTCAGCTAGAGAGAGATAGAGAAAGAGAGAGAGAGAAAAATCTTGTGAGAGAAAACTTCAGTGTGGAAGTTATACACGAGTGATAAAACTGAGTTGAGAGATAGCCTCTGCGTAGGCAGATACAAAATACAGTGTGGTATTTTTATTGTACTCCTCCTTTTGAGATTCTCTAATATATTGGTGTGGGTCCGTGGACGTAGGCAGTTTGGCCGAACCACGTTAAAAATATCGGTGTCATTTTTTTTTCTCGTTTCATATCGGTCGATATCCAAAATATTGCGTCACACCAGATCCCGGGCGGAATTAGTTGCGTCTAATTTCCTAACAGTTATAACACAATACACATTTCATTCTCTTTGCCGAAATGAACTATAGCTTGATCCATGCGAATTCGATTAAAATCGATCCATATAGAGACGAAGTGCAACATGAATGTCTATCACGAAATAAATTACATAATTTGAATAAAAAAATACAGAACACCATACACATCTCAATCCTTCAGCCAAAATGAATTATTGCTTGATCCATGATAATTCAACTAAAATCGATTCATGTCGAGATGAAGTGAAACTGGAATGTTCATCACGAAATAAATTTAACATAATTTGAAAAAAAAAAAACATCTAACATCATACACATCTCATTCCTGCTGCCAAAATGAATTATTGTTCGATGGGCCCATACTTAAAATTCTGTTCGTGAACTTCTTGGATGGATCATCAAACATGAGCCCATCAAATCCAATTAAAGAAAAAGAAAAAAAAAAGTGAAAAAGAATCCCATATAACTTGATGCTCAATCAAAATACTTAGCTGCAGCAACCACATTACCAGTGAAGTGGACGCGAAGAAACGAACCTCCTCATACATAACAGAATTCACCCCACATATTACATGCACCCTCAATACACACTTACTTCCTAAATATTACTCTCTCTTTCAATTTAAATCTTTTTTTGATTAATTTTGTCCATTGTTGACTGGAATTACAATCGAAGCTGTAGTAGGATTGAGTTTAGGATGAAAGGCGGAGGAGCGACGACGGCAAATAAGGCGGAGATCGACACGAGCGCCCCTTTCCGGTCGGTTAAAGAGGCGGTGATGTTGTTCGGGGAGAGAGTTCTTGCTACTGAGGTTTATGCTAACAAGCTCAAAGAGGTGACCCTCAGATTTTTTAATTTCAAATTCATATCTCATCTTATATTTCACTGGAATATATGAAAGATATTGCAAGGCCAAATCTGATTTTTGTTTTTGCATGTTTTGCATTAAGCATCAGTTAGTCTTGCTCTTAACTTTAGCTTAAAAGAAGAAGGAAATTAGATGTATGCAATGTTATGAAATGGAAGGAGGAAATGATGTGGTACACTAATAGACTATTTACCAAAAGCACGACTACTGTTAAAATTAAGCATATGGCGTATATATAAAGCTTCATCCATGCCAAATTAAACTTGATGATTTTGAATGAGAATAAAGTCGTTCATTGGCGTGGGCGTTGCTTCTCTCAAATATATATTTATATATAGAATAACCAAAAGGCAATGCCGTACATAGTGATATCAAAAAACGTAATATCAGAAGATGCCTCCTTAAGTTCCAAGCAGAATTAACATCTTGCATAGTATGCATACACTAAGTAATACAGGAAGTAATCAGATTGTCTCAAAATAAAAAATAGAGGAAGTGATTACATTAATTAAAACTTTTGTCCCCATGTTAATCAACACATAAAATGTGGTATAATAAAATTAGTATTAGCCACACAGTTGCAGGAAGGGGGTGGGGAGGGAGCAATGGCGTCGGAGTTGGAGGAGACGAAGCAAAGCCTCCAAAAGGCACGGCAAGAGAGTGAACACATGGCCCAATACCTCGCCTCTCTACAACAGGAGCTCCACCAAACCAAAAAAGAGCTCCAAAATCTCAAAATGACGACGGAAGATGTCGAATTCCAAAGGAGGAAATGCGTCACGTTTGCAAATCCTCCCTTGGTGGCCCAAGTAATGCCGCCGCCGCCGCCACAGGCAGTGTTCCAGAGACACCCCTCTCTTAAGAAGAAAAAGATTAAGGCATTCATCGGAGGAATCTTTTCCAAGAAGAAGGGAAGCTCTGAGATCGCTTTTGCATGAATATATTAACTACCTTTAATAATGGTCGCCGTTACACGACAGTTTTCTCGTATCTAGCTAGGATGTTGCCACTTTTTTTTTTTTTCAATATATTATACTCTAAATTGGTCTGCGAGTAAGTTGACAAGTTGCTCGGTTTGAGTATTGTCTATTGAAGGTACAAATAATTAAGCTGCATAATTAATATAGAGAAATTAATTAGACGTGAACATTGTTTAAAACTTTTTCCCAAAGTATTATATTTGTGCTTTTGCAAAGTAGCATAACATTTAAGAAACGAATAATTATCAAATAAGAAAAGGAAAAGAATTCTCGATCGAGTAAAAGGAATTGGAAGCTTAGATGCGCGTATGTATATAACCTCAAGCTCGGCTTGGCACATATGCATACAGCTTAATTGGTTCAAGCTCGTTCGCTTTGTTTATTACACAGAGTTCGAGACGAAGCTTGATTTTTGACTCCTCAAATTGTTTTGTTTTAATTTGTCATTTGAGTTCGACTCCTTCAAATATTCAAGTTCAACCTCATTTAACTTGCAATCCACAAATAGTAGTGGCGACGCAGGATTTCTATCAAAAGGTGACAAAAAAAATTATATCAAACGAAACTAAATATATACTCCAAATTATTCATAGAAATCCAATCTATATTTGACCGCGACGATAAACAATAAACATGAATTCGCCACATTTATATTATGTAAACATAACCGAGTAGTATGTACGGCAATGCATCATTCATATAAATAATGTTTAAGGTTGTTAGCTTTTTAATAAAACAAACACATTACACAACAAACTTAATTGAAAAAGAACATATAATCAAATATGATATATAGACTAAAACAAATATCAATATAAATAATTTTGTCGATTCTCTTGATGAAAACTTATGCTATGAGAGTGTTACTTTATCGTAGTATTATTTTACTGCGACAACGACAAGTGAACCATAGTCTATATGAGATGGTTTCTTGATTGTGAAAACATTGGTAATCGTTTTCCATTAGCTCATGTTTTATTTTAATGTCAAAGTTTAATTTGGAGCAGAAGTATCCATTATATTAAATTACACAGGGTTTTTATTTTTTAAGCTCTTTAACAAACAACTTATAAGCTTAAAAAATATATATCTTTCAAGAGCTTATAAGCTTCCAAAAAATAAATTTCTCTACCCCGATTTATTTTTTTATAATCTTATACTTTATAAATATTATTCAACTATAATTTGTTATGTTAATCATATACCCTCCCAAGTCTCTCTTTGATTTTCTCCCTCTATCTCTCTAACTAATTATAAGCTTAATTATTCAAACACTTTGACAATTTATAAGCTCTTAAGAAATTATATTTTATAAGCTCCTGATAAGCTCAAAGAACTTATAATCTCTTCTAAATAAGCTCAGCCAAACAACTATTATTAGGCGGTACCTAATGAGAGCTGTTCCTCCATTAGGTTGTTTACTCTGAGACGGATTAAGAGCCAATATATAGCTTGGGCGCCGCATAGATTAATCACGTAATTAAATTTTTTGCCACATTTTGTCCCTTACACAAGAAATTAAGACACTAGCTAACAGACCCAAATTTATACAAATTTAAGATTTTATTTTTGTTTGTGATTTTTTTTTTTTTGGAATTGAAGTATTATTTTGTGTAATTATCATTAATTTAACTTAATGATAATAATTTTATTTTTCTCAAGGAAGACATGCATATCATTAATAAACACATGTATAAACATAAAATTTCACTAACGTATTGGATCCTTTCCATTTCATATATCACATGTCATGGTAATTAATTAAGTAGTATGTGGTTAGATATGATTTTTTTTTCAAGAGTTTAACTGGATTAAAACTTAAAGTATTTTATATTTTTGTATCGAATTTTGTAAATGTTTAGCAGTCATCCGTTGTTAATTTGTTTCTTTTCTTTTCTTATTTATTTATTTTTTTTGAACTGGAGAAGGAGGGAGGGAGGTAGGGATTAATTGATTTATTTTTGAACCTCTCTGTTAAACACAGAAAGTGTTCATCATTTGTTATTAGCTACAAATTTAAATGAGCGCGGGTGAGTAAAAGAGGTTGGCATGTTTAATTAATTAAAATCTATAACTACAAAAGTTTGTATGCCTTAACATATTTAGGACAAAAGGCATGCAAATGATTTGATCACATGCCTTAGGCAACATCTTTTCTTTTTTCTGAACTAATATCGATCATTGAGTCACAAAGATACAAATCCATTAATTCCTTTTATTCCGCCATACGACAGAAATGATTGTGCTAGTCTTCCCGATTAATATCTTTCAAAATAAATAAATAAACAATTATGAAATATTGAGCAATAAGTAGGAGTTCATGTGAGGATGCTCATTACATCCTAGATTAGGGTTTTCTCTTCTTGATAAATTCATGAAACTATTAGAGAGATTTCGCAAGATAATAATGCGGTTCATCTTCCCGCGCGGCCTTCCTGCGAGAGGAGGCTCGTCGGAGGCGGCGCCGAGGCGGAGATCGTGCGACTGGGCGACGGAGCCGCCCAAGACCTCATGCAGTTCCTATTACTACTCCAAATCTCATTACAACGAAGCCATTTCTGATTGCATCGAGTTCTTCAACAAGTCGTCGCAGGATGCTGCTGTATCTAATGGGACTAAATCTATGGTTTGAGGAAATATTGTTCTCTCTTTCACAAACTCAGTTTGCAGTCTATACATTATATATATATATATATATGCTTGTATGCATCTTAATTTTATTACCAATGTTGTCTAGTCCCTCGTGACTTGCGAATTGATCGATGCGCCAAGAGAGAGAGAGAGACGAGCAGAAAAGAAGCTAATTTAAGTTCTTCTACATACTTATAACTTTTTTTTTCGTATTGCATCTATACATTGAAATAGTGAATTGATACAATTTTTATGATTATTACGAACCATAAGAAAATGTTATGGATATAAAGATGGAAACATAAACGCCACAGTTTTAGTTTTTCCGGTGAAGAAATTGATAGATCAAGAGGGTCTTTGGCTAATTTTAAAGAGTTTATAAGATCTTGGAGCTTACAAGATGTTTCAAAAATTTATAAGATGTAATTTTTAAGAGCTTATAAGTTGTCAAAGTGTTTGAATAATTGAACTTATAAGCTAATTTTTTTGCTAGAGAGAGAAAATATTTTTTTAGAGAGATAAAAAAAAGAACTTGAATGATATATGATGAAAATAATACTTCATCCGTCCTACGAATCTTGAATCACTTCTTTTCAGCACGAGAATTAAGAAAATAGTATTTAGTGTGTTAAGTGTGGTAGGTAAAAAAAAGTGAAAAGGTGAATAAAGGAAATTTTTTTTGCCGTATAAGGAAATGACTCGAGACTAGTGGGACGATCGAAAAAGAAAAGTGACTCAAAATTTGTGGGACGGAGGAAGTAAATTATAGTTGAAAAATATTTGTAAAAAGATTATTGCATATGAGATTATAAAAAAATAAGTTGGGGTAGATGAACTTATTTTTGGAGCTTATAAGTTGTTTAGGAACTTATTTTGCCAAACACTTTGAAAGAATTTGTAAGGTTCTAAACAACTTATAAGCTGTTTTGAGGAGGTCTTAAGCTTTGGCCAAACACTCTCTAAATGAAGGGTAGCGGGGTGTTGATGGCAACCGTAAAACAATGCAAATTAAATATGATTATGCGCGTGAATGATATAATGTCCAAATTTAATTACGACTTTGGATGTACGGTTTCGAATAACAAAATATACATGAAAAAATAGTTTAAATATTATCACAAAAAACTATATATATATATATATAGGGTAGGGATCTATATATATATATCCGTTTGGTTTGCTCTAGTTTCAAAATTGTTCTTTGGATGTTGATCCATTATATGTTAATTGTCGTGTTCCACTAAGAACATTATAGATTACGAGACAAAATACATAGAAGACAAGTAGACAACTATTCAATTAAAAATGAAAATTCCAACCCCTTAAAAAAAAATGAAAATTCCAAAAATCATGCCAATTAATGTCTCATAAAACACAAAAGGCAGCATTGAAAGGTCTATAAGAGGAATCAAAATCTTAAAATAAAAAAATAAATATTCAAAAAATTATCAAAATTTTAAAAGAACTTGAAACGATTTAATTAGGCATCAAAAGTTATGCACGTTTCGAATCTTGTCAATAATTGACCTTAATTTGCTCGATTTTTTAGTCATCAAATTAATATGCATCGATCAGTCACTTGTCACTAGTAATTTACATCGGTTTTGTTAAAGAACCCGACAGCATGGAACATAAAATACAGAGAAACATGAAATAAGATGACAAATAAAAATGAATAGATTAGAAAAAGAATTAACCAATCCAATAGTTAAGAAACACAAAAACTATATAATGTGTAATTAGTTCTCGCACAATGATCACTTGCTTTTGGCCCACAACACATTTGTTTTGGATAGGTTACCCATGATCTGCTTTCTTGAAATTACTTGTTTTGATTTATAGTTTTTTTAACTGTTATTCGACAACAAAAATAAAGTAAATTTGATTTAGGTTATGATGTGAATAATTAAGTATTTTATGTATATGGTCTCAGCTGAGGGCGGTCATATATGTATTCTTATTTTTACACCTTAACTCAATAATCACATAATGCACATTAAAAAATGTAGCCTTGTACGTATATTTTAATAATATAGTCATTCAGTCATCGATCGATCCTTATCATATGAGATGATACATATGGACCATTTTTTTTCTAAAATTAAATAATCTAGATTGGATACTATATATATTCCTTATGTCCTATTTAAAATGTCTTATTTTTTAATTTAAATCATTTCATTTGAAATGTCTCACTTTATTTTGAAACACTCAATAGAAAACAAACACAACTTCATCAACATAACTCATAAATTGTACTCTATAATATACCATAAAAACACTACACTCTAGATATATTTTCTATCTTGCTTGAAATATATCCTCAACGAAAACTCTTTCTAACTTTATTATAATTATAATTACAACTCATTGTATATTTAAATCACCTAATCCTTAGTACACATGCCCAAAAGAAATTATAGACTTTTCAAATAGGGCTGAGGGAATTCTCTTAAACAAACAATAATATCTCGAACTGTTAAATATAATCTAATAATTAAATACTACATAATAATTTACAAAAACATATTTGATCAATTGAAAAGTTTTAAAAGTCTGACCCGAAGTCTTTCCATACCGAAATAGAGTATGAAGTTGGTAATCGGAATCAAATATACTTGATTCTGAATAAACTTTAAATATACAATCGAAAAGCTCATCTTCGAACTAGAACACGATCTTGGCCAAAACGGCATAAACCTACTTAATAATAATTAAAAAAAAAATCTGTCTACACCCAATGGTTGCGGATACTAGCTAACATATAAAATTTTTTGATGATATGTAATTATGTAAACAAAAGTGAACTATTTACATATAAAGAATAACATAAGCCGCTAATATATTTAAACATATGTCTACGTTTCCCATGACTTACAATATAATGCAATATCAAGTACTAAATTCATTATATATACATGTGATGATTTGATTGCAATTAAGCAGTGACTCAAAAAAAGAGGAGTATTAACGAGCATTCATTTCGACTTTCTTAGCTTTTCTATATATATATATAAAAAAATGAATCCAGCCGTTCTTGTCGATCCACTTTAGTTTCCCGTTGTCATAAGTTGCCAGATTATGCGAATAAATAAGAGAAACACAACAAAAGAATATATTAGTTTAAAGCTTCGAATATAAGGTTGTCTCTTGTACATTCAACATGGTTACAACAAAGCCCTTTCAATCGAAAGTATATGTGTTTTTTTTCTCTTGAAAATGGAACTTTTTTAATACATAGATGCAGCATTGGGCTTTAATATTAGATTATTTGGAGGAATAAGGGGGCGTTGCGATACAATTTAATACAATATCACTACCAGGGGCGAATCCAGGAATTTTGTTGGGGGGGGCTGAACTTGCACGGGAAAAAAAATTTTGGGATATAATATATAGTAATTAATAAATAATTGTTTTTTTTGTCATTAGATCAACAACAATAATAAAAACCTACAATAGTTTCATTCATTACCATGTCTATTACATTACAAATAATCTATGAATAGACACTTGGCGAACCCGAGCTAGTAATTGTGGAAATAATAAATAATCACCTGGCCCAAAGTTGATCAAGACACGCCATGCATCTAAGCAAATTAGTGCTAGCTTCGGAAAACCGAGTGTTTAGCTCTTGTATTGTTAGATCAACAACCTAAAATATTAATAGAGTATTTAGTTTATTATTATTTTTAATTTCTATATTTTAAAAAAAATCAAAATTGGGGGGGCTCTAGCCCCCCCTGGATCCGCCACTGATCACTACAAGAAAATACGTGTTTAACGACCGAAATTTTCGGTCGTTAATTTTGCGGCCTTAACGATCGATTTACGACCGTTGCACGACTGATTATATTTTTTATTTTTTAACGACCGAAAATTCGGTCGCTAATTTTTTTTAATATTTCAATATTTTATTTTTCTTAACGACGGAATTTTCGGTCGCAAAAATTATTTTTTTATATTTTAATTACTTTTTTAATTTTAACGACCGAAAATTAGGTAGTTAATATATACATTTTTTATTTATTTTTAAAAAATTATTTTTTTAAAAAAAAATTTAATTTTTTTGAAAAAAAAAATTTATTTTAACGACCCCGAATTATTCGGTCGTTAAAATTATTATTATTTTTTTAAATATTTTGAAATAAAAAATATTTTTTTAATTATTTTTTTAAAGACCGAATTTTTCGGTCGCTAAAATTATTTTTATTTATTATTTATTTTTTTATTTATTTATTTATTTATTTTATTTATTAACGACCGAATAATCGGTCGTTAATATTATTTTTTCAATTTTTAAATTTTTAAATTTCGTTTTTATTTTTATTTTTTGATTATATATATATATAAATATTTAATTATTTTTTTATTAATTTTCTATTTAATTATTATTTTCAAATTATAGAGAATATTTTAAAAATGATTGTTCATTTACATAATATTATTCTAAAAAAATAGATAATATTGATTATTAATAAAAATGTGATATTATTTGCAAATAATAATAAATTATTAGATTTATTATAATAAATTATTAGACTTATTAGATTTTCTAAATTATTAGATTCATTATTTTCAAAATATTAATAATTTTTTTATTTTAAAATAATAAAATTATTTTTCAAATATTAATTTTATTAATATTGATTATTTGATTTAATATTAATTTTGTTGTATATTTGATTGTTATTTTTCATACTCATATTTTCTTTTCTTTTTTTAATTACGATAATATTAATTTTTTATTATTTAAAATTTGATCGTATATTTACCGTCAATGTTTCGTCGGCACCACAAATCTCAGTTATTATCTCGACATATTATAAGGTTATGAATGATTAATGATATTTTATATTGAATTAGAGTTTAAATGAATTAATAGGTACTATATATATCAATAATACGAGTGTTCTGTACTGGTGACTACTCGAAAGGAACTTCAAGGTTAAGCGTGCTTGACTTAGAGCACAAGTAAGATGGGTGACCTACTGGGAAGTTCGTCAAATGGTATGCAATTAAGGTCAAAATACATTAGAAATACACTAAAAATACTTGTGGGATACAAAGATAGTAATATTCGAAAAAAAAAAAGAAATATTATTTTTTATTAATTTTTAACGACCGAATTTTCGATCGTTAAAAATAAAATTTTGGTCGTTATTTAAAAAAAACTAATTTTTTTATTTATATTTTTTATTTTTTTTTCTCTTTTTAGTCGTTAAAAATAAAAATCTGTCGTTAAATTTAACGACCGAAAAAACGGTCGTTAAAACTCGGGCGACGATGCAAACAACGACCGAAAAAAACGGTCGTTAAATCGATCGTTAAAAATATTAACGACCAATTTTTGGGTTTTAACGACCGAAATTTTGGTCGTTAGAACCGCATTTTCTTGCAGTGTATCGTCTAAGTCTCAAATCATTATAACAGATTAACTTAAAGGGTTAAGTATCAATTTGGCCCCTAACGTAGAGGCCCCTATAGCTATTAATACCCTATGGGCAGGGGTGTGTCAACTAAGCCCCTGAAGTACCTAATTTTCGCCAATTAACCCCTCCGACTTAACGGACGGTTAACACCGTTAACTATTTTAATTTTTAATTTTTTTTATTTTATTGGTGGTGGGACCCACACCATCTTCTTCACCAAGCTCGCCGGAAACATGCCGGAAACCTAATCCACCCCTTCCCCGAAACTCCGGCGTGGCGGCGACGACAGTGGCGGCGGAGCTCTGGTGGCGAGCTCGGCAAGGCGGCGCGTTGAGGAGGCTCAGCCGCTTTGTTGCTGCTCCTTTCGCTGCTATATATGGAAGACCGAAGGTGGCACTCAGGGCTGCGACGCCGGAGTTTTCGGAAAGGGGTGGATTAGGTTTCCGGCGTGTTTCCGACAAGCTTGGTGAAGAAGATGGTGTGGGTCCCACCACCAATAAAAATTAAAAAATGAAAATAGTTAACGGTGTTAACCGTCCGTTAAGTCGGGGGGGTTAATTGGCGGAAATTAGATACTTCAGGGGCTTAGTTGACACACGCCTGCCCATAGAGTGTTAATAGCTGCAGGGGTCTCTACGTTAGGGGCCAAATTGATATTTAACCCTAACTTTAAAACACCATTTAAATTGTTGTTATGTCTTGAATCTCCCGTAAAGGTATGCAGTTTTGGGTTTTTAGCCCAATTTGGGTGTATTATCTCAGTACTATATATATATACTTGAGATCAGTAATCTGTAATTCTAATCGCATAATAAAATATGTTCTCCTCTTTGTCAGTGAATATAGCCAAATTGGTGAACCACGTAAATTTATGTCTTCTTTACATTTTTTGTTTGATTGTGCTCTTTAATCTCATTCTGTCACGACATAAATGTATGTTATAGGTAGAGCCGTACAGGATCAGATACAAATTAGTTGTATATATATCTATTAACTTAAAGATCAATTTAGTTCATGAATCTTGATTGGTAGGTAATTATGTATACAATAATTATGACTTTTTTTATGTATACACTATATTTTTTATTTATTATAATAACTTTTATATATTACAATAAATATATAATTCACCGTTAACAAAATGATGTTGGTTTTGACCAAAATCAATCCATGTTAGGATATAACTGGTGATTTTTAAAGAAAATATTTATTTTTATTGTTATGGGAAAGACATGGTGATTTTGAGTAAATAAGAGAAGATTAGTAGTATGATTTTCTCTCGAAAACAGAAAAGATAATAATGATTAGCTCAGGAGCTGATTTCCCGTGCGCGGTGAGGTGCTATAATCACCATTAATATTAATTTATTATTTAATTAATTTGATTAAATTTTAATTAATTTTAAATGAAATATAAAAAATACTACTACTAATTATTTTTATTTTAAGAAAGGGCTCAAGCAAGTTTTTGTAGTAGCCCGGCTCAGTACCCCCAAACCTTAAAATGGTTAATTAATTTAACAATAACTTCGCTTTTAAGGTGAGTTTTGTAGTGGGGTTTTGACATGCGGATTATAGCACCATCGTTAACAGAAAAGGTTATCATTTCTTGAGTTTATCTAAAACTAATGTACTTTTGTATAATTAATTAATCTCGTCAGTTACGAACAGATGAATGTGGTGATGATGGTTGTCTAATTATTGCAATAGTTTGAAACTAATTAAAACGTATGCAAGGAATTATTAGCGCTCAGCTTTTTCTGGGAAGTTGTATATTGTGACCTGAAATAATCATTAGTCCATCTCCATTACTCTATACATTAGAACTCCAATTTATTGATTGCATCAAATTGGGAATATTTAAAAGTAAAAGTATTTATTGGTCGATTCGTTTTACTTGTGAATCGAATCATTATAAAAGAAATAATAGTAGTATTTTTTTTAAGGGTTGGTATTGGATGTGGCCGCCCCGCGCCCAAACCCACCCCTGACCCGCGCTCCTGATCCGTTCTCTTTTGACCCGCGCCTCAAATTATTATATTTATTTATAATAATTGTAAATTTTAATAAGCATAATATATACATTTGTTCGCACAAATATATACTTATGTAAATATAAATATTTATCTTCATTCAATATAAAGTATTATATTTTTTAAACCCTAAACCCTATAAACTAAATCCTAAACCCTGTAAACTAAACCCTAAAACCTGAACACTAAATCCTAATAGGAGTATTTACTTTTAATAAGCATAAGAGCATCCGCAATGGGCTTACTTGATAACCTACTTGATAGTGGTTGTGTTATTGAGTAAGTAGTGCTGCATTGGGGTTACTTGATAGCCTACTTGATTTTTTTAATTTTTAAAGAGGAGAAGAGAATTAAAAATAAGAAAAAAAAGGAAATTACTCGTGCATACTCGAAGACTCGAGTAGCACTCACCTGCAACGCTCTACTCGAGTGCACTACTCTACTCAAGTAGGCACTCGAGTAATGCGTTAGTGATGCTCTAAGATATACATTTGGTCGCACAAATGAATACTTATTTTAATATAAATATTTACCTTCATTCAATATAAAACATTATACATATCAATAATTACTTTTCTTTACGATAATAATTATTTGAACAAATAATAATATAATTATTTATGTTTATTAAAAGTAATAATTATTATAATAAAAAGTAATAATTGAAATATTACGTTTCTCCACAATATTATAGTAACTATTTATATTAACATAAGTATACATTTGTGCGAACAAATGTATATCTTACGCTTATTAAAAATAACAATTATTATCAACAAATGTAATAATTTAGGGCGCGGGTCAGTGACTCGAGTTTGGGTGCGGGGCGACTCGGCCGCATGACCGCACCCAATAATTGGTGTTCTTTTTAACATGAAAAAGAAATGTAATATTTTGATATGCTGATTATATTAATAGGTTATATATCCATATTGCAAATCTTATCTCACCACATCGATTTTATCTAAACAATTCGAAATAAGAACTTATTTATTTTAATACGTTTCATACGTATAAATAAATAAGAGGTGGTATTGGGTACAATCGAATTACACCCACACCTAGATCTTGACTTGTACTTTGATTCGAACCTACATCCTAACCCGAATTGTATAAATAGCACTATTATGAATGTTGGTCAATCCGGTTGTACGGTACACTCGACTTGGTTGTACTCAAATTTTTTGTGAATAAATAAGTATACTCATTCTGTACCAATTCAATAGGCCACAAAGTTAGAACAAAAACAAATAATCTATAATAAAATATAAGATAGAAAATAATTTTTTTGAGAATATATTTAATCAAAAAGTACTAGAGATAAAACAAAAAAAAGATAATTATGTGTGAGGTATAATGACATGTGGTGTAAATAATAAGTTATGTAGAAATAGTTGTTATGTATTTATTTTTTATATTAAAAAGTGACCTATTAAAATAGAATGTTCAAATAAGAAAAATAGGTCTATTAGATTGGGACGAAAGGAATATGTATTAATTAATTCGAATTGTTAGACCTGGTTAACATCTTTATGAGATTCTATGGACCCAATAGGCCCAAATCATCTTAGGGTGTACTTTTTTTAATTGTAAATTTATCATAAAAAATAAAATACAATAAATATTTTTCCTTTTAAATATTTTTTTTTATAATAAATTTACAATGAAATAAAGGACATCTATATGAGAATAAGAGATTCATCTAAAAGTTTCTAATTTCCAGCGGCTTCGACTGTTACTTAACATTGCACTACAACGGAGTAAAATGGACCCAAATATGCTAATTAATTTGCCACTCGTAGTCCAAAATCCTTAATCGAATACAAAAGCCCAAAGCTCTAAATCTAACGTACCCAATTCTTTTAGGAACACTCATGTTTTCAGATTTGTGGTGCATCCAGTTTAATTAAAATTCTAAATATAATTGAAAATTCCTCATTAAATATTAATAAAGTCTAATTAATTCTAATTAAAATTAATTAATATGTAATAAATTTTAAAATATCATTGTTGAGTTCGATTTTATTCTCAACTTCTAATTCACGACATCATCTACTAAGCCGATGATGGGTTTCGATTAGAAACAAAGCCGAGCACAAGAATTAAGGAGCAAAACTCAAATACTCGGTGTTTCGGAGTGTCGAAAATAAGAGACCTTGGTTTACGGAGGGAATCGAGTGCTATTTATAGAGTTTACATGACAAAGGCAAAATAGTATTTTCTGCTTTGAGCTCGGAAGGGTAGTTTCGCCTTTTCAGGTCTTCGCTCGTTTTGTTTCTATCTGAGCTAAATTCCAAAATTATGCTCCTATATTCATATATGAATTCTTAAAACATCAAATTTCATCCTTATCAATTATATGAATTCTTAAAACATCAAATTTCATCCTCATCAATTATTTAATTGTTAATTTCAAGCGGTAATGTTTCCGCCTATCTATCAACCTGAATAGCAGGCCCATTAGCCACCTTCAAACGCAATCGAAAACACAAGTTTAGTTAGTCCATCATAGCGTGGTCTTTAAATTTATTTATTCAATTATTAATAATAAAAAATACAGAAGTTGAGCATGTGTGTGTACACTACAAAAAAATGCGTAAATAGCGACAACAATTATCGACGACGATTTTGCCGCCGGTAATCACCGGCGGCACGGCGGCGGCATTTCAGGCGACCCTCCCTTTCGCAATCACCGGCCAAGTACCGACGGCAAAATCGCCGCCGGTAATTTTATTATACGTATTATATGTTTAATTTTATACAATTACTGACGGCGTTCTACCGTCGCTAATTAGCGACGGCAATTGCCGTCGGTAATGAATTAATAATAGGGTACGCGGAGCCCTTCTTTTTTCAGTTTGCGCCGCACAGACCCCCCCTCCCCCCTGCTGTTGCTGCTTCTCCTTATCCGGTCGCCACCTGCCGCCGCCGTCCGGTGGACATTACCGACGACGGTAACGCCGCCGCTAATTAGTGACGGTAAATGCTGTCGGTAATGTTCCGGCAATTCTCCGCCGTTCACCAGTGGAAATGCCGGCGGCGGCCGATCGCCGTCGGTAATGGCGTTACCGACGAGCCGATTAGCGGCGGCAAGTTGCCGACGGCGCCGCCGCCGGTAGCATATTTCACCGGCGGCTGTTCTTTATTACCGACGGCATTCTCTGTTTTTTTTGTAGTGGTAGCTTAACGGTAAAGTGGTTAGTGTCTAGATCAAAAAAATTTGGGTTTGAATCCATCGTGACATGATCTTTAATTTTTATATTTAAATATTAATTTATCAAAAAAATACAAACTCAAGTTGAGCTTTAACTTTTCCTTAAAATTTTGTGTGCGTATGTTAACTTAATTATAGAGTGATTAATATCTAAATTTAAATATATTGAATTTGAATACATCATGATGTGATCTTTAAATTTACTTATTTACTTATTAACTTTTTATACGCAAGACTCTGCCAATCTTTGAACTTTTTTTGTGGGAAGTTCAAAGATTGAGGGAAAAAACGGAAAATGACTATAGTTCGATGACATTTAATTTCACACGCAAGACTCTGCCAATCCAACTCACAGTTTTTGTACCTGATTTTACTCTTGTTCCATTCTTGAAATCTTGGCCACAGCCACACGTGAAAATATAATTTCATATTCCTTCTGTCCACGAAATAAATATTCGTATTTTCTTTTTGATTCGTCTATTGAATGAGTATTCGTTTTCTTTTTTTGATAAGTACTATATTTCACACAATCACTCATAATAAAAATGAATCTCTTATTCCATTTACATGTACTTGATCAATTTTTAAAACTTGTGCCATCCCTAAATGAATAATCATTTTTAAAAGTTGGACCATTTTCATAAGTCGGTAAAATTTCACACATTAAAATATAATCAACCAATGGAAAGCTTCCCTCGCCAAAAGTGGCAACCAAAACTAATTAAGTCGAAGACCAACTTTCATTCTAAAATAAAATATTACAAACTTGTACTTGTGTTGAACTAATGATAAGTGGTTAATATTCAAAGTTTAAGGTCTTAGATTCGAATCTATCATACTATGTTCTTTAAATTTCTTTATTTATTTGTGTAATTTATCAAACAAAATATTACAAACTTAGAATTATATATATCACTACAAGAAAACACGCAATTAACGACCGAAATTAACGACCGAAATTTTCGGTCGTTAATTTTGCGGCCTTAACGACCGATTTATGACCATTTCACGATCGATTTTTTTTTATTTTTTAACGACCGAAAATTCGGTCGCTAATTATTTTTTTAATATTTTAATAGTTTATTTTTCTTAACGACCGAATTTTCGGTCGTAAAAATTATTTTTTTATATTTTAATTATTTTTTTAATTTCAAAGACCGAAAATTCGGTCGTTAATATATATATTTTTATTTTTTTAATTTTTTTTAAAAATTAATTTTTTTAACGACCGAATCGTTAATATTATTTTTTTAATTTTTTTTAAATAAAAAAATATTTTTTTAATTATTTTTTTTAAAGACCGAATTTTTCGGTCGTTAAAATTAATTTTATTTATTTTTTATTTTTAATCTATTTTTTATTTATATTTATTTATTTATTTATTTATTTTATTTATTAACGACCGAATAATCGGTCGTTAATATTAATTTTTCAATTTTTAAAATTTTTAAATTTTGTTTTTATTTTTATTTATTTTTATTTTTTGATTATATATATATATAAATATTTAATTATTTTTTTTATTAATTTTCTATTTAATATTATTTTTCAATTATAGAGAATATTTTAAAAATGATTGTTATTTTCATAATATTATTCTAAAAAAATAGATAATATTGATTATTAATGAAAATGTGATATTATTTGCAAATAATAATAAATTATTAGATTTATTAGATTTATATTATAATGTAACACCCCGCCTATTTATATTAAATTTAGAATTATTTTAAACTTAGATTAAGATGATTTATGCCGGAGAAATGAAAATGAGTTTATTCCAACAAAATTATTTTCAAAAGCTTTTATAAAATTTAGTCTTTTGAATTTTTGTGCATTGCATAAATTGAATTATATGAATGTGATTAATTCTATATGCTAATATTATTTTTTAATACTACATGATTTAATTTAAGTCTATGTTAGGCTTTAATTATTTAAATGTGTTGGGCTTTGACAAATATTTATTTGGGCCTTAATTTTTTTTTATTAAAATGATATTCTATAAATACCAAAGCCCACACCAACCTCCTCATTTGTACCACAGCCATGAACAGTGTGTTTCACCATGCCTCTACAATTGCTACACTATTCACCCCATGCGCTCACTCCTACAAGTCATACAAAATCCCCTAATCTCAGGGATTTTGGGTAAATTTTTCAACGTCTCACCTCCCTCCTTTCAATCCTTCACGCATGCTTCTACTCCCTCCTTTCAATCCTTCACGCATGCTTCTACTTTCTATTATTCGTCATTGCTCCTATAAAATATCATCCTCATTCATCTTCTCTCCTTACCACAACAACACAACTTCTACGGTAAAGAATTCTTCTTGTTTATTCAAGTCTCAATCTTCTCATTCATTTTCTAATATCAGCAGATTTCTTTCATATGCAGAGAAAACCATCAAATATCTGCCATTTTTACAGAAACCACCAAACAGAATTCATACAAAAAGGTTTCACCTTTCAATTCCTCTACTTATTCATTCATGCTCAACATCATAGTACGAATAAAACCAACTGTAGATAAAACAAAGAGATACTGAATATTGTTCTTACATTTGGTAACATAGATGAAAAGATTAAATGATATAGAAATGAAGAATTTATATGAACTGGACTTGTGTGTTGCTGTGTTGGCTTGATGTTGAGTGTGTGCTTGCTGTGGTGAGAATCGAGTAAGGAGAGAGAGGGCAGGCGGCGGTCAGCGGTGGCTCCGAGCTGCTGTCTGGCCGGAGCGCGTAGAGAGAGAGAGAGTGAAGCCGAGGGTGCGTGTGTTCTGTTGGCTGGGTCGGAGCTCGGCGACGGCGGCGGCGGCCTGGCAGCTGCTGTCCGTCGAAGCTAGAGAGGAAGAGGGAGAGAGATGGGGCGGAGGCGGTGACTCGACGCCACTGTTGTTCGGCGGCCGGAGTGAGTGGAGGAGGGAGTGAGACAGAGTCATGGTGAGGGAGGAAGGCGGCGATTTCAGATCTGGGGTCGGAGGCGGTGGTGGCCGGCTCTTCGCTGCTGCTGCCGTTGACTGCCGGAGTCGAGGAAAGGGAATGGGCGACGGCTTCCAGTTCGTGTGGGTGAGTGAGCTGTCGTGAGAGAGGGAGACAGAAGGAGATGGAGGTCAGGGGCGGCGGCGGTAGCGGCCGGAGGCCGGCTGCTGTCGTCCGCCGGATGAGGGAAAGGGGGGGAGCTGGGCGGTGGTGTGTGGTGTGTGGTGTGTGGTGTGTGTGTGCGTGTGAGGGGAAGAGAGAGATGTTGGGGGAAGCGGCAGTGAGGGGGGAGAAATAAGGGAGATAGGGTTTGGGCTTATTCTTGGGCCTCAAGGAGTTGGGCTGGGATTTATTCATTATTCAGGCCCTTATTTTATTTAATTGGTTTGATTGCTTTTAAGAAGGATTGAGCCCGAATTTAATCAAATTTGGGGTGCATACATGTCACTACAAGAAATTAAGGGTTTTAGCCACACATGGATGTGTGGCTAAAAGTATATTTATGTGTCACTGTTTCTTTTTACCCACACATAAGTCAAATGTCAACATGTGTGGGTAAAACTTTGTAAAGAAAGGGTATTATCCACATATATGTATATGTGTGGGTAAATCACCAAACATTTACCTACACATATATATGCCACGAATAATATATTTTATGTGTCGGAAAAGATATTTATGATATACTGCAGCGATGATGTGGAAATGACATGGCATTTACACGTGGCAAATTTTATGTGTGGGTAAATCATCAAATATTTACCTGCATATATATGTCACTAAAGATATATTTATATGTGTGGAGAAAAATATTTT
This sequence comes from Salvia miltiorrhiza, assembly GCF_028751815.1. Lineage (NCBI taxonomy): Eukaryota > Viridiplantae > Streptophyta > Magnoliopsida > Lamiales > Lamiaceae > Salvia > Salvia miltiorrhiza. The sequence goes on along the minus strand of NC_080388.1, from coordinate 63,852,182 downwards.
TTTAGTAATTGAATTTTAGAAAAAATATTACTATTTTCAAATATTATATTTTATTAGTCAACTATAATATAATCATAATCAAAAATAAAAAATTAAATATAATACTCAACACATTAAATTTAACAAGAATATCATACAAAACATTTACATAAAAATATTCAACAAAATCAAAGTATATGTGCGAAATGACTAACTACATATAATTATAAATATCTAAATAACTAAGCACTTAATCTACAACTCGCGATTAATCTAGGACTGATAATTTTTCTTCGAGCTCTTGATCAAAAGCAATTCCATTGTACATTAGAATAGTTGAACATTGGTTAACCATCATGATAACTTTTTGAATTACTCCTGTCAAGATAAGAGAAACACAATATTAGTCAATATACACAATTTAACATATTGTAAAGTACATATAACAAAGTTAAAATAACCTGAAAAATATAATTGCTCCAATTGTTAGTTTAATCCATTAAGTGATTTCAATTTTTGAAAGAATCAATTCTCAAGCTAGAAGAAGCAAGCGTGAGTTCGAGTGGATAAAACAAAGTTGCTGGGCTATAAATTATTTCCGTAACTAGATTTAAAAAAATCACTTCTTTATGTGAGAACAACATTTATATTGAGTGAAATACATATACATGAGTTTAGTGCCTTATGATTTTTAGACCTTAAGAAGAACAACAGAAAGTTTGGTCCAGAAGTTAAGATATTAAGCTTAGTGATTCTTACTATTAAGCTATCAGACATTAAAAGAAATCAGAGATACAAACCTTGATAGATATGACAAAGTGGCCACCAGCTTTTAGGAAATATGATGCATTTAAAGCCAAATTTCTTTCCTGTAGGGGATGAATAAATCAAATACTTCAAAGTCGAAAAAAAGACTTGATATCATATTTATTCAAAATCCCTCAAACCATTTGATGCATCAATTGGTAAGGTTTGCTAGCTAAACAAACAAACAAAACAACCAACAATAGTTGGACACAATTTACATTTAATGAAGCCACATCTTAATTTACCAATATTTTTACACTACATATTTCTACACAATTTACAAAGTGATAAGCTGACACTCCTACAAAGCTGAAAACATGAGCCATTTCCTATAGTTGCAAGAATAGTCAGCAACAATCCCTCCAATAATAGTTCTTCACCAGTTAGTTAAACATATTTTTGTTTCTATCAGCATATATAAAGGAAGATAAAGCAAGATCTGTCAACGCCAATTCAATCTAATTACATAAATCAAATCTTATTTGAGAGATGACATTTTACTTGAAATTAATGTGTGAGAATGCAAAGAAGCAGAAGAAGTTCCAAACCAGTGCTCAGCTTGTCTTCTTCCCCCAAAGAAGCCGGAATGGATGAAGCTCAGAGATAGTTTCCAAATGCTGCTCCAATTGCTATTGCAGGTTAGTTTCACTGCATATATATATAATGCAAGTATTATAACTTGAGCTTGAATTCTAAGTGGAGAGAGAGAGGGGAGGGGAGAAAGAGATAACTGACTCCATGGTGAGAAAAAGCCTAAGAAGATCATCCCCTTCTACGACTAAAATCTACCACAATCAAGAAAACATTGATCAAACAATTAACAATAATACTACTAAAATCAAATTTAAAAAAATACAATGACCCAGATCTAGGGTAGGAGCCTCTCCGCCGCAACGCCGTCTCCCACCAATGCCCCTGGATCGCCGAAATCCACCACCAGGTTGCCGCCCCCCTCCACTTGCTCCAACCTCAACTTCAACAGCACCTCATCGCCTATCCTCCTCGCGCTGTCGTCTCCCGATAAACAACCCATGAAAGGAAAAATTAGAGCTTTGTTTGGAGTATTTGGAGAGGGATGTGGGGATCGCTTGGAGTAACTGCCGAATATGTGGAGGGTTTTAGTATCTGGCGGTAAAATGAAAACTTTTTGCGAAGATAGCGGTAAAATAAAATGTTTTCTAATTTTTGTGGGTAAATGTTTGTTTTAGACTTTTAGTTTTCAATAATTTTATATAATTGCATTTTTTGGCAACAATTATCATACTTGTATATTGCTTTATTATATATAACTTTCATAAAAAAGTACAATATTATTAATTAATATAACATATTTAAATTTTTAACCAATTATTCATGGAAAAGTATAATTAATAATTTTTCATGAGTGTAAATTTATATATATCATTTCATTTCATCTTTACGAAATTAATTTTAATTATGATTGAGAAACTTGTCCGACAATTTTAATTTCAATACTTGAATTACTTATTCTAGATTTTGAATCTAACATCTTAAATTAAATTTATGATGTAGCTAATGATTGTTATTAATTTGCCACATCAGCGTAATTGTATTTATATTAAGAATTAAACAAAAAATAAAAATAAAAATAAATGTGACTAAATCTTTTTACCCACACATAATTAAGTGTCTTTAACTATTTAAAATCATCTACTGAATTTACCTACACATATTCAATTATGTGTGGGTGTATTGCCACACATTATTATGTGCCACAAATTATGTGTGGCTAAAATTTCCACGTCAGCATAAAATATATTAAGAGTTAAACGGAAAATAAAAATAAAAAATAAATGTGACTAAATCTTTTTACCTACACATAATTAAATGTCATTAATTATTTAAAACCGTTAAATGAATTTACCTACACATATTTAATTATGTGTGGCTATACTGTCACACATAATAATGTGTCACAAATTATGTGTGGCTAAAACCCTTAATTTCTTGTAGTGTGTTTATTAAAATCTGGGCTGAAATTTTAGTTTAAAGGTGGACTGTTATTTATTTTATTTGAGCTGCGAATTTTTCAAATAAAATATGGGCTTCCATTTAATTGTTGGACTTGTTTATTTGATTTATTAATTTGACTCTTTATTTGAGTTTAATTAATTATTTTTGAAAAAGTTTGCATAATAGTATTTTCTTATTATGTGCATATGTTAAATATATTTATTTAATTATGTGAGTTAAAGCATGAATTAATTTTGCACCAAACATTTTACATAAAATCATTTATGATTAAATTGACTTTATTATTAATTCAATTATTTAAGTAAAATCGAGCAAGGATATTGTTGGCGTCCTTAACTCAAGAATTTTAGTTTTCAAATATTTATTTATTAAATTTTGAAAACCCGGCTAAGTGAATCATAGAAAGATAAGCACTACACTATGACTTAAGATTAGATTCAGGAGACCTATTAAGATTATAGATTTCTTGTAGGCTTTGTGGATCGTGAGGAGTAGCACTACTATACCAATTCAGAGTTAAGAATAAACGACAGGCATTGCCTAATCAGGTGGGCTTATTTTCCAAATGTATGATTTAGCTATTGAGCTTAAATGTTTCAATGAAATGAAAACTGTTTATCCGATAAAATATTTTGTGCACTCTGCTCTGTTTAAGGCTCGCAACAATGAATCGATCGAGGTTCTCTCTTGACCTAACACGTTATTTGAGAATTGTGTACACCTATTAGCTGACCTGGTGGGTTGATCTCCATCGGGCACTAATCATGTATGAGGCGTTATAAGGGTGCTCGACGGGATGTGTTCCAGAGCATTGGGTCCCAAATGGGAACTTGACTGGGTTACGCCCTCAGTTCAAGTAAGCAGGAGTAATGGATCTGTCGGTGGCTAAAAGGTCCGAGATCACAGCGAGTAACGGAAAGGGAGTGTGACAATTGCGCGCAATATAATAAAATGTTTTAACATGCTTAGAAGTTATTTCAATTTAAAACCTTCTAAGTCATGTCAAGTATAATTGGATAAACTGCTCTTATGATTATGAAATGTTTATAAAAATGCTAGCCCACTAAGTACATTAGTACTTAGCCCAAAATTACTTTCAAATGTTTTCAGGTTGATTGGTTGGTGCTGACGGGGCAGAGCTGAGGCTAGGGTTCAACTCAGTATTTTGTCTTCCGCTGTTGCATTAGCTCTTATTTGTCTTATGTTTCTCTATCTTAAAAACTTTTATGTTAAATTCTGAATTATGTTTCTTATCGAGCTTAGACTCTCAACTCTAGCACTATGTTATTTAATATTGGTTATCAGAAGCATGAAACCAAACTTGTGATCCTAAGATTTAGAATGTTATTAATTGATTACTATCAGTTGATTTATGTCTTTCTTCACTCAAAGGGCGTTGCCCGACTTCTTATCCTATTATTTGAATTTCACAAGGTCCTTCCCTTGTTCATTTCTATGATTTTAATCGCACCCGATTATAGTTTATTCCTTCAAGAATTGGGGTGTGACATATAATAAATTATTAGACTTATTAGATTTTCTAAATTATTAGATTCATTATTTTCAAAATATTGATAATTTTATTATTTTAAAATAATAAAATTATTTTTCAAATATTAATTTTATTAATATTGATTATTTGATTTAATATTGATTTTGTTGTATATTTGATTGTTATTTTTCATACTCATATTTTCTTTTCTTTTTTTAATTACGATAATATTGATTTTTTATTATTTTAAATTCGATCGTATATTTACCTTCAATGTTTCGCCGGTACCACAAATCTTAGTTATTATCTCGACATATTATAAGGTTATGAATGATTAATGATATTTTATATTGAATTAATTAGAGTTTAAATGAATTAATAGGTACTATATATATCAATAATACGAGTGTTCTGTACTGGTGACTACTCGAAAGGAACTTCAAGGTTAAGCGTGTTTGACTTAGAGCACAAGTAAGATGGGTGACCTACTGGGAAGTTCGTCAAATGGTATGCAATTAAGGTCAAAATACATTAGAAATACACTAAAAATACTTGTGGAATACAAAGATATTAAAAAAAAATCGAAAAAAAAATATTTTTTTATTAATTTTTAACGACCGAAAATTCGGTCGTTAAAAATAAAATTTCGGTCGTTATTTAAAAAAAAAAGTTTTTATTTGTATTTTATATTTTTTTCTCTTTTTAACGACCGAAATTTCGGTCGTTAAAAATAAAAAATCGGTCGTTAAATTTCACGACCGAAAAAACGGTCGTTAAAACTCTGGCGACGATGCAAACAACGACCGAAAAAAACGGTCGTTAAATCGGTTGTTAAAAATATTAACGACCGAAATATCGGTCGTTAGAGCCGCATTTTCTTGTAGTGTATGGAGTATTATTTTGTTCAATACTTTCGTATTATTTTATATAAAAATAACAATACTATAATTTTAGTTAAAATTATAAAAAGAATTGACATTGAAACACCAAACGAAATACTTATTAAGATTGGGATAGAGGATCCAAGCACTTGAATCGAATGATAGTTTACGTGCAACATGTACACAATATGTAGGAAATTAACTAACAACTATATTTACCTTTTAACATATTCAAATCACAAAAAAGGTTCTAGATATAATTAATACTCTTTAATAAATTTAATTGAACAGTACGTTGCAGCCTTGCAACGAAAACCCATACTAATGAAAACTCATAATACAATTAATTAATTGAACTAAGGATTCAACCCTACTAAAAATGATAAACAAAAACTCCGTTCGACATTAAATTTAAAAATAAATGAATTTTAGTTTAATAATTAAATTAAATATCCCAACATAATGATATACTTGTATATCACAATTTCCATTTCAGTGGTTATTTTAGACACATTAGGTATGATACATCATAGTTCACTAATTATAAATTGATTTGAACTTAGGCCTCGTCAAATATTGGAAAAGAAATTAAAGGGACAGAAAACTAATTAAGGAAGCAACCAAATGGAAATGGTCAACGCCTTACTAATCCAATCCAACCGAATCTCAGTTGAAGCTATATTTATTTAAATGAGTTTAGCTGGCTAAAGATAAGAAAATTAAACATTATAATCATTTGCCAATTAGTAGATTGTAGAAGTAGCATTTTCATGATCTTCTAGTACCAACTAATTCAAGATGTGAGATAATATTAATTATCTTACTATGATTTGGTGTGTTTATGTTTTTGTTAAACTAATCAGTAGCTTGGTCTCACAAATTAAATCGCTCAATAATATTTTGCATGTGTATGCAATTATTAATTATTATTACTCGAAGACTACTGAGTGGGTCAAAATTCACCCCACTTTTTTAGTTTCCTTGGTTAATTATGTGATAATGGTATTGCACTTGCCCCAAGAGCACCCTCACGTGATAATCACGATTTAGTTAGGGTGGAAGAATTAGTGGTCTCAAAATGTTGGTTGCACATTAAATCCAAGCCTTTCACTTTTCAAACTTCATCGTCTCCATGAATTCAAGTCCAATTATTCCAGGCATCCAACGAAAAGTATTGATAGCATGAGAGACAATTCAGGGTATGGCTTTCAAAAATTCTCAATTAATTTCGAATTTCGATATAAGATAAATGTTTAAATCTTAGCTCCAAATCTATATCTATATATAAAACACCCAAATTTATGGCAATTTTGCAATATAATCTTTAACATGGTGATGGTAGCAATTATATAGAAGTTAAAAAGAGAGGAGAGTGAAGACAATTAACAATTCACTGATCATCGCTATCAACCTTTTATTTAAAAGAAATGAGAGGAGAGGAGAGAGGAAATATTTAAATCAAAATTATAAATATTAATAATTTATTTCAAATTTATTTTAAATTATTTTGATCTAGTGAAATTTGTTTTAGAACTATGAATATCCTTTAATTTCCGCATGAACCTATGATTTTTTTTTAATGTGAATCATCAAATTAAACAGAACCCAAGTATTCACCGTTTTTTTTCTTCTTCTTTTTCTCTCTTTTTTATTTGATTTAAAGGTAATATGCTATTTTTAACCTGAACGTCCAAACTCATAACGAGGATTAATTTGATCTTCTCATTTCACTAAAGCGACAAAATAGGAGTATCATCTTAATGAAGTATGATACATGATTATCTAAACATTGTTCTACCAAAGAGAAATGTAGATGTGATAAAGATATAGAATTAAAGGAACGACATATTTATGGGTTAGTTGAAATTGATGATTATTTCCCACATCCTGAAATTTGATAGTATTTTATTGCACCAATCTGCATTCAACTTGTCGATAAATTAAGGACCACAACAATAAATAATGAGGGCAATATATATCGAGTTACGTCAATCTCTTATTGAAGGCGATGATTCGATCGGAATTAAGTTCGAGCAACCACCACCTTTTTTTTTTTGATAAGAAAAAAGAAATTTATAAAAAAATCATGGGTACCAGCAGTACCAAGATCACATTACAGAGTCACAAGAGATGAAGCATCTGCTAACTATCCCTCTAAATTCGAATCTAAATCAAGAAAACCGAAAATCTTACCCCAACTCCACATCCTCACCTTAATCTCCATAACCACTTTGTGTATGTCCCATCCTTTGTTTTCGAATCTGCTCACATTTCTACATCCCCAGACGACCCAGTTAACACAGCACCACAACGCAAGTAAGAATTTTCTACTCCTTTTCCAGTTTCCCAGATTAGTAAACGAAAGGAAGTGTGACACCGCGTAAGAATCGAGCAACCACCACCTGCATCTTCAATCTCATACTAGCTCCATCTCTCTTGATTATATACTCGCTTATTTTACTGGATTTTTTTTGTTTGTATTTGTCATTACTTTGTACAATCACTTACAAAAGTAGCCTATTTGATTTTAGAAATGCCAAATATTCCAACACTTAGATTTGATTTTATCACATCAAATAAGAATATATAATAGCTAGGAAGTTCTTAATATCCAATTGAAGTTCTAATATATCCAATTAATTAAGAATCGTTATCCAATTGATGTCTTAATATCACATCTAATATCATCAGATTGAAGTCTATATATATGCACATAAGAACTTCAGAAAATAACTATAAAATCGAGAAAAAATTACTATATGTTATGAATTTAAAACATAATAATAGAGCTACTCAATCTATCTTAAAAAAAGGTCACCCATATTTAATTTTATTGATTATTGAGGTAAGAGCCCCGACAGCCTCAGGTTATAAAAGGAATCTCAGATCCTTATAAATTTCAGTGCTAAAATTTGGGGGAAAAAATGAGAACGAGAAAAAGTCAATCAATCGCAGCAAATATATGGTCGTTACATACCACAAAAATAACTACATATTTATGTATCACAAAATTAACTATACTCTTAAATGTCATTAAATTTTATGATATGCTTTTATTTATATAACACGGGTATTAGCTACTCGCCTCGATCAAGAATGTCATGATATTATTTACTGACTTTTATATTCTCATAATACTTCAAAAAATTATATCACTATTAAAATATTTTATTGTAATTTTTTTCTTATGGAATAATTTGTTGTAGTCTTCAATTATTTTATAAACAATCTACTAAATTAGGTTGGTAACTACAAATTTAAATTGAAGGCAACTGATCATGTAAACACAAGACGAACTAACACATGACAAGTCTTTCGTGTCTAAAAAAATTTCACAAATGTTCTTTATATTGAGTTCCGATGTGCTTAATAATTAAGAAAATGACCTGTTTTCCCCATAAATAAAGCCCTTCGAATATTGAAGTAGATGCAAGTGGAGGGGTAGGAAACGAATTGCATGTCTCAAAAAATTAACAGCATGAGTGACATCTCAATCAATCTCCGATCGATACGACTCTAGATCGAGTAGAAGAAACATCACTATTACAAGTATTAATTAATGAGAAGTGGTGGCAAATGAGTAGATATATAGCGTTTACTTTGGATGATTAGTCTTGATAGATAAAAAAATAATAAGTCTAATTCTTTGTTTATTTTGATGGATTGAAACTTTGAGATATTCCAAAGTCCTTAATTATTTCTATCAATTAATCTAATTTTGTTTTGATTTGTATCTCATTAGAAAGAGTGGAATTGGAGAAATACTACTATTGAAAATAAAAATACTCAATCATGCATTTTATCAATCATGTAAATTAAACGATCCTAAAAGTATGATTAACATCATCCGGCGCCAAAGCAAGCTAAAGCTTCAGATTGTAACCAAGTTAATTGTAACCAACGAATTACGTTCCCACTCCAAAAACAACAGCCGCTGGAATACATCCCAGCCGTTGATACGTGCATTTACGGTAAACAATTCATCAAATAACTAACTTTAATACTACATCCCAGCCGTTGATCCATCCATGTCATAGATCTCGAATTAATATTTTCTTGGATTCGCGTCAACTGCTTCATTAATTTTCTAAATGACAATCGGCTGGCTTCAACATATATGGATTCGTTATGATGGACTTGTAAAATATGATGCTCAAATGGTTAATTAAGGATATATTTTTAAAAAGTTCTAATCTCTTTTAAACGATGAAGATTTTAGAAGATATGACTATTTCTTTGTGAACTGTGATCACGTTCCATTCTTCTCTAAAATGTCAGATTTCATATAGCATTCGTTTCCTGATACAACAATTAAAGAAATATACTATAAGAAATTAAGATTAACCATAGTATATATCATTTCTCTTTTTATCTTTTCTTGTCTTATAGATCTATACTGTTCTGTTTCATTGGGTTACAAATTAAATTAAGTAAACGCACTCCAATGCCAACTCCACCGGTTGTGCAGTACTACAAAATGTGATATACTTGAACAAAATATTAGTAATATTCTCTCACAAACTAGCTAGAGAGACATACACATCACACACATGAATAAACAACATGGCACTGAAAACAATAAAAAAAACTGTACATACAAAACAGAAATAGATCAGCTTTTAGTTACGTGACTTGATTCCACCAACTACCACACTACAAGTACAAGATATACTTGAAAATACAACTAGTAATTAATTAAAACCCTTTCTTTCATCAATTTATGTGTTACAAATTCTGTTTCATCTTATGTGCTTAACATTACTCATACAAATCTTGTATATATACTTATTCTAACCTATATACACGATTTGTACGAGTAATATAGAAATAAGAGATGCAACAAAACGTGTAAGAGAAGATTCGAGAGCAGACAAAAAAAGAAAAGGGTTAAAATTTGCAAAAATTAAAAATGAGCTAGCATTCGAGAGCTTTGTAGATCACCACAAAGCAAGGCAAAATGGCCCTCGAACTAAACACATGCAACTCCTCCATATTTGAGTAAACTCCGGCGTGCCCGGCCACGGAGTCATACGACCCGGCCGCCGCCCCGTCGTCGGCGTCCTCGGGCCCGCGCTTCACCCTCCCGGCGATGACGCGGCAGACGAGCATGGCGCGCCGGGCGGCGGGGGCGGCGAGGCAGTCGTGGGCGCGGCCGCTGCTGGCGGTGGTGCGGATGCCGGTGGCCTTGGCGCCCTGGAAGCCGTGGCGGATGACGGTGCAGACGCCGCAGGCGGGAATGGAGCCGCAGAGGGAGGAGGCGCCGCGGGCGCCGAGGGAGCAGGTGAGGGTGGCGCAGTGGAAGCGGAGCAGCTCGTTGCCGTCGGCGGCGCAGCGGGCGCTGCGCTTGGCGGCGTTGGCGGTGGCGCGTATCTTGACGGCGTCGCGGTAGTCCTCGAATCGCTGGATGGTGCGCTGCGTGTTGTGGACTTTGAGGATGCGGTCGATCTTGCAGATGGGATTGTCTTTCTTCAGCCAGCTTGATTTGAAGATTATTTCCACTATGTTGCGGCTTGAATCCTCCGGCCCTAGCTCTGACACTGTTTAACCAATTATTCACAAATTACAAAACAAATTTCCAATATAATATTTACGTACCATCCATCAATACAGAAAAACAAGTTTCGTACATGCATTTACAAAATGATGTCAAATCTACAACATTAATTGCATCACGCGCCTGGGTGTGAATTGGTAGAATTCAACAAATATAATCATTTATTGCTAAAGCTTTTTAGTTTTTGTTTTTTATTTATTTCAAATCTAAATAGTAGTACATTTTTTAGGGGAGTGTAATACTCCATATAATACTCATTTGACTATAATGATGCTACAAGAAGCTCGTTCAACGGAACATTACAGTGGAGGAAAATTATTTAATTACGTAATAAACCAAAAATTAATCAGAAAACTCAATTTGTCATAGATTAAGATTTACAAATTTATCGCTATCAATCTCGTATAGGCTTATGACCTAAACAAAAAAGAGTTGGGTCGACCGAAATATGAATTAATTGTTGGTGTCGGTGAGGTACAATATTAATATTATACAAGACGAGTTAGAAAGCGCCACGTATGGATTGAGAGCTGTAATTAGATGGTCCTCCACAAATGAAGTGGCAGAACTACAGGGTCGATGCTCCAAAAAAGAAAGGCAAACATTAATGGAGTTTAATATTTTTTTTTTGAGAGGGATTAATGGAGTTTAAATATTAAGCACGTAATTAATCTGATTTACATCTTTTAAGATTGCTGCCTGCACTAACAACTTCAAATTCCTTGATTTCCTCTATTGAGAAAACTTTAAAGTTCCTTCAATACCCAAAAGACCACCATTTTTTATGTATGTAAACATATGCATATATGTATTTTTATATTTATTGAACATGCCAAAATACTTGGACTTTCCAACGAAACCAATAATAAATGAATAAATAAAATAAAAGGATAAAGGAGACTAAGGAGTAGGTAGGCCATATGCAATGATGGATCAACTTCAACTGTCCCAATAGTCAATCTCTGTTCCACCATATATACTGGAGTGAGATGATTTAAATGGGTAAAATGGCCTAGATAAAACTACAGTAATCATGAATGCTATCACAAATCCACCTTTTATATATTACTAAATTGAGCAAATTTAAGTGACAAATTAACTTAATCTAACATGGGATAAACCAGGTTACCTTTTTATGCACAAAAAGTAGAGAGTAGGACTAATTATGCAGGATTAGGACCACAAAATTAAAAAAGTATGAACAAGATTTTAATTACCTGCATGCCTCACTGCTTGATGATGTTCCAAACTCTCAATTTTGGGGAAAACCTCTCCACATTCGGAGCAAGCACATATAGTTGTTCTTGGCAACGGATACCTGCACCACAACAAAAAATATTTCAATTAAATTAAACATATGTTTTCAATGAAGTTGCGATGAAAAACATCATTTCTCATATATATTTTTTATTTGGACAAAGAACCATAGTCGTAAAAAATTTCCCTTTCCCTTTGAATATTACCTGGTGGGATCAACAATGGCATGACACTCGTAACAGCCGGAGAGCTTCCTGAGCTGGATGCCGCGGGTGGCGGATCTCGCGGCGGAGGCGGAGTTAGCCGAGCGCGCGGACGATCCGTGGGTGGTCTTTTTGGTGAGGAGCCTGGTTTCCTGGCCGGCGGTGCTGCCGTCGGGCGAGTTATCGGCGCGGTGTACAACTCTGGTGTTGGCGTCTCTGAAGGTACAAATGGAGGAGCAGGATGAGTAGATATTGCTGTTGTGTTTGGAGGGATCGTGGATTTTGGAGTCCACGATTTGCTTGCAGGTTAGTAGGTTCTTGAACTGGTCCCACGATGACGGCGGTTTCGCCGGCGGCGGCTGCTTCTTCTTCTTGCGCTTCGAGTTGGAGTTGGGAGCATGTTTCTTCTGCTCCTGAGATTGCTCTGGCAGGAAAGTTAGCAGCGCCATGAAAAGGAGTGCTACGAATCTCAAGAGGAGTGCTGCTAAAGGATTAGTAGTATCTCTCTCTCTCATCCACACCATACACACACTTTGAGAGAGAGAGAGAGAGAGAGAGACTTCTTCTCTCTTAGCAAGTTGGGAGAAGAAGATTCTTTAATGGGGTGAGGGATCCAAGGTGTGTAAAGAAGTTGGGGAGAGGGGGAGGGCCGGGGGTGTTTTCGGTATTTTGTATATATGCATGTTTATCAATGTTGGTTTCTCATACTGATTAGTATTAATTAAAACTGGTTAGTTAAATAACCTATAATTAAGTCAGATCTTTGTTGCAAATGGTGCTTTATGAATTATGATTATGCATGTCTCGCTATTGCTATGAAAATCATCACTCTATATATATTTATGACTATTTTCAATGTAACGCGTGTGATGAGTATATCTTGATATAGCAGAACTATTTATAGCATAGAATTTTCTTGTTAATCTATAGTCAACGCTTAATTTGTACCAACCGATTGATTTGGCTTACATATTATTCCCTTCGTCTAATAAACAAGTATTCATTCCGTCCACAATATCGTTGTCATTTTTATCATTTTAATTCGTTTACAATATTTTTATCACTTTTATTTATAATAATAAGATTCACAAATTTCATTCACAAATCACAATAATGGAATCTAAACTTCATCCGCAATAATATTCACTAATATCAACTACTACCAGTCATTTTCTTAAAACACGTGTCGTATTCACAAAGTGATAACAATGAGAGTATTATTTTTTCCATTTTCGTTCGTCCTATAAAAAAATATCACTTTCATTTTGTGATACGACGTACCCCACACATTATTTACCACATATATTATCACTTTTTAAAAAAAGTGGTGAATTTTCTTCTCCAATCAATATATTATCTATCAAATATTTTTTAAAATTTATATTATATATCTCCTAAGTGATATTCTCTTATGTGATGGAGTATGATAACATTTAATTAGCTTAATTATTAGTTCACCAAATCAAATAAATTGTGGATGAGTGTAGTCGGTGAAAATCCGACCAAAAAGTTTTGTTAAGAATGCTTACTGCATCAAGTGTTTTAGTTTAAGACAAATAGTAGTTGAAGAAGAATTCATTAACTCAAAATTCTAAAGTTGAAATCTGAGCGATAATAGATATATTGAGGTGGGGCGCTGGTCATTTCCTATTAATGATCGATATGGCAAAGTCTCATTTCATGCATTTCTTGTACATGGAGTAATTACTTCTATGTATCCATCAATCAATTGATTAATAATTGAAGGCAAAATAGTCTTATTTTCACTTCTCCTTGTGAGCCTTTTAGAAACTTTAATTGGGTTCGTTTTCGTATGTTTTCTGCGTTTGGTACATGATCGATCTAGATAGAAATCTAGGTAGGAGTATAAAGTCAGATTATTCATATACTCCCCCGATTTATTAGATGCACAAAAATTTTGGACATTCAAATTAGAGAGAAAGTGTAAAATATATAGTTAAAATTAAGTGGTATGACGTATAATTTTTTAAAAGTTAAATTTTGTCATTTATAAAAACATATCACCTATAGTGGGACCACCCAAAATATAATATATGTCACTTTTAATGGAATATATAGAAAGTATTAATTATAATATATATATATATATATATATATATATATATATATATATTAAGAGAAGCAAATTACTAATATTTTTTAAAATCATGCCACGGTGAATTTGAACCTAAAAGCTTTGGTTTCAGATTACCATTACGCCAACACACACACATGCGGTGATAGATTGAAGGAGGAAGGGAGGGGGCCTTGGGCCCACTGGATTTTTGAAAAAAAAAATAGTAGGTATTATATAAAGTATATATTTACTATTTTAAAAATTAAATAGACCTAACAAATTCTTCAATAGTACTGCTAATAAATTAAATTTAACAAAACCATATCTTCAAATTAATTGATAATTTATAATGACAAAACTATTATTTGTTATTAAATTAAATTAATTTGATTTGATTAGATATATGCTTCTATTTATTATAATTGTATTAAATTAATAAATTTCTTTTGATTATTTAAAATGTGAAGAGATTGAGACAAACTTTTGAGAACACGATAAAAAAATTGAATCAAACTTTTTGAAGACGGAGTGAGTACTAGTTGAACCCTTCGACGAGTTTTTGCATACACACATTAACCAATATATTAGATTCATCAAATAAAGACAGTACTATTAAATTAAAGATAAATAATACAAGAACTTATTAATATATTATGAAAAAATTGTATAATTAAAGAATTAGTGAAATAAAAAATTAAAGGAAAAAGATTTAAGAATGCATGCATTTTACCTATACTAATAGAGATTATGTGCATTTACAAGTAAAAAAGAAATTATTTTAGTAATTATTTTTTTTATGAATGAAAGTTTATTTTCATTTCATTTTATAGTAACAATTATCATTTTAATATATTTTTGAAATTAATTATTGGATTTTTTTTTGAAAATTATAATATTATTACATTCATAAAATTGAAAAAAATTAACTAAATTTAATATAAAAATAATACTTTTAATTAATTAAGCATCACCTAATTTGGTCGTCATTAGAAAAGGAGCACAATAAAAAAGAAAAGAAAATTGATATGAAATTCATATTTATTTTCTAGGTTTCTTCTTTTTATAAATAATTTTAATGTTAAGGATTCTGGCAAAATTAAACTTGTAATAGAATTATTAAATAAATAATTTGTATTGTAATTCTAAATTATTAAATTTTACATAATAGTGAATAAAGTGTTCTAATGAATACTACTGCTAATTAAATAATTATTAAAATATAAAATATAAATCATAGTAATATATTTTTAGGTTTATTATGTATAAATATTATTACATAATTGACCTAAAATTAAGGATATATGAGGGATATTATAGACAAATCAAATTTTGTAAAACAATTTAAGCTCTTTAATAGGCATAGTTATACTCCAATATCGGTCCATGATAAAATTTTCTAAAATAGAGTGACACAGGTTTTAAATTAGGTTGTTGAGTGTATTGTGAGTGGTAAAAAAATGTTGTAATTGGTATTGAGAGTGATGAAAATATAAAAAATAAGGATAAATAAGGTATTATAAATGGTGAGAATGATAATTGAAAAATAGAATATTAATTTTTTTTTCAGACGTATAAATTTTTATTATGGACGCAAGGTGTATATTTATATATGTATGCATGTTTTGCGTGTGTTTGTGTGTATGTCATGAATCGCCACTTGCTGATCTAGGCCAATAATATTTTAAGGGTGACAAGTGACAACAATATATATATATATATATATATATATATATATAATTGTATATATTTTGTTAATGTGCTTTTGCACTATAAAGCACTTGTGTCTTTTTCCAATAGGAAAATTATGAATTCATCTCATGTCAACTTGTGCGTATTAAGAGGGTGTTTGGCTGAGCTTATAAGCTCCTCATAACAACTTATAAGTTGTTTAAGAGCTTATAAGCTCCTTCAAAGTGTTTGACAAAATAAGTTTCTCAATAGCTTATAAGCTCCAAAAATAAGCTCCAAGAGCTTATAAGCTCCCCAAAAAATAAGTTCATCTACCCCAACTTATTTTTTTATAATCTCATATGCAACAATCTTTTTACATATATTTTTTAACTATAATTTATTATTTCCATCATATATCATTTAAGTTTATTTTTCTTTGATTTTCTCTCTCTAAAAAAATATTTTCTCTTTCTAGCAAAAAAATTCTCTCTCTAGCTTATAAGCTCAATTATCAAAACACTTTGACAACTTATAAGCTCTTAAAAATTATATCTTATAAGCTCTTGAAACATCTTATAAGCTCCAAAAGCTTATAAGCTCTTTAAAATAAGCTTTGCCAAACACCCTCTAAGTCGCGAGGGTGGATAGTGAAAATTGAGAGAATAATTAGAAAGTATGTATATAAAATGATAGTGGAATGAATGATATTAGGATGGAACCGCGCATGTGAAGGTTAGGACGGCTAAGTTTGGCTTCTATATGCCAAGTGTAACATGGCATGTACATTGGAGTATCCTTTTGTTCCTTCTTTTTGTTCTTTTAACTCAAGTCTGCACGTTACGCTGGAGTTAATTATATACTTACATTGCATTCGAAACAAAAATGAAACTTTTACTGTTACTAGAATTTTAATTTGCGTTCCAAACAATAATATATAAATCTTTTATAATTCAAAATTTGAGAATAATTTTCCCTTCTCATAGCTAGTGGGTTCTCATTTGAAAGGAATTCTCGCATTTGAACCCTTATATCTATACATATATTAAATATAGAAAAAGAACCACTCCTAAAAATAGTAAGTCACCGTAATTTTATTTATTTGTTCATTTCGTCTACTCTACATATACAAATATCTTTTTGTTATAATTTTTTATACTCATAGAATTTGTCATACTTTTATGATTTGTAGTTTTCATTTTAAAATGAGTTTGTAGGCTGACCCTACCCTATACGATTATATTAAACATGTAATAACATATTTTTTTAATTATTGTTTTGATTGGCATTCCTGATGCCTTGATCCCTTTTCTTTTAATAAAATTTTTACTTTACTGATCAAAAAAAAAAAAAACATATTTTTTTAATTAAATATATAATAACATATGTTGGAGAAAATTATAAAGTTTTAATATGATACCAAAATCCCTAAGACTTATGTATGTGCCAATGTATATGCCATATGTTGTATCTCTCCCATCTCCACCATCATCCAACATTCACACCATGGTTACTCATGCTAAAAATAGGATTCTTAAACCTCACGTGTTTAGCTTAGGTTTTCTTTGCTGCTGTTGAGAGATGTGGTTGTACACCATTTGCCGTCATTACCAGCTTCTGTTAATGATGTTTTAGCACATTATTGTCATACCCTAATTCTTGAAGGAATAAATATAATCGAGGTGTGAATAATTCATAGAAATAAATAAGGGAAAAACCTCGTTAAAATCGAATAATAAGATATCAAGTCGGGCTATACCTCTTTGGATCACAAGTTTTGTTTCATGCTTCTGACAACCGATATTCATTAGCATAAATTTAGTAGTGAAGAGTCTAAGTTCGGTCAGGTATATCATTTGAAATTTAACATGAAGATCTTAAGTTGAGAAAACAAAAGACGGATATGAGTAATTGCTACAGTGGAAGTCTAAAATAGAAATTTAACCATAGCCCCAGCTCCGTTCCGTCAGCACCAGTCAGCCAACCTGAAAATATTTGAAAGTATTTTTGGGCTAAGTACTAGCTAATGTACTCAGTGGGCATGCATTTTCTGAAACATTTCATATTTTCGTAAAGACAGTTTATCCAATCATACTTGACATAACTTAGAAGGTTTTAAATTGAAAGAACTTCTAAGCATGTTAAAATAATTTCTTTCATTTGTGCGCACATGTCACACACCCTCTTTCTGTTACTCACTGTGATCCCGAACCTTTTAGCCACCGACGGATCTCTGTCTCCTGCTTACTTGAATTGAGGGCGTAACCCAGACAAGTTTACTTTGACATGGGGATGCTACCCAGGCAGGCCTCATATTTCTCATGCTCCGGAACACATCCAGCCGAACACCCTTATAACGCCTCTGGTTAGTGCCGGATGGAGATCAACCCACCGAGTTAGCTAACAAGTGTACACAATTCTCAAACAACGTGTTAGGTCATAAGAGAACCTCAATTGATTAACTTTGCGAGCCTTAAACAGAGCAGAGTGCACATAAATATTTTATTGGATAAACAGTTTGCATTTCATTGAAACATTTAGAGCTTAATAACTCAATCATACTTTATATATTTGGAAAGTAAGCCCACCTGATTAGGCAAAGCTTGAAGATCATAATTACATAAATTCATCTTGGGAAAGCAGCGGTAATCCCCTCGATCCACAAATCCTACAAGAAATTATATTCTTAATATGTACAACATGTTGTTTGTCGCAGTTGTGCTTAATCTGAATATATATAGATCACTTGCTAATTGCACTACTGAAATTATTAATTTGGCTTCACTCCTTGTACTAATCCTGTTTTTACTCTAGAGCTCGGCTTAAGTATGACGTTTCCACATCACATTTGGTGTGACAAATCCCTACGTTGTTAGTCTTTCTACTAATCCTATTTTTCACGCTAGAACTAAACATGTTGAGGTTGATATACATTTTGTTCATGAAAAAATATTGGATAAAATGGTGGAAGTTGGTCATGTTCCCATAGCTGACCAAGTTGTGGATATCTTTACCAAACCTCTTGCTGAGTTCAGAGAGTTCAGATTTTGTTTCTTTCGAGACAAATTCAAGCTTGTTGATACTGGTTGAATATTTGAAGAAAACTCTCTCTTTTGGGAGTATATTAGCTGTACATAATCTGCTATGTAACTTGTATATAGTTTAAATTTAACTTTCTGTTATAATTAGTTTCTTAGCTTGATTAGTAGATAGCCAGCTCAGCATGCAAGTTGTTATAAGCGGTTTAAGTTGGCTAGCTAAAAGTAGGATAGTAGCATAAACAAACTTTCTCCTTCTCTTTGAATATACTAAATCTTCTCCATACTTCTCTCCCTTGCTTTTCTTGGTTTCTTTAACAGCTATACATTAGAAAATTCATTATATGTGGCAATTATCTCAATTAAATCTAAACAATAATTATTTTATAAATATTACTATTATCTCAATCAAACATATATATTAAGATTTGTAGTTTGGTCCATTCTTATAAAAGAGAAGAATACCATTTTAAAATGCTATATATTTATATTTGTAATATATTAAAAAGAAAACTTTAATTTAAAATCAATTTTAAAATTGAATGACGATTTTGTCATTATAATCAAATTAAAGATTTATTTTTAAATTATATTTTTTCTTTATATTTCAGTTAATTCTTTATCTTCATATATTCTTTTGTTTTATTTCTTTTCTAAAATTGTGAAATTTGGTTAATTATAAAATATTTGATATACATACCAAATTAAAAATCACGACTAGAGCTTTAATTTGATAGTGTATTTTATGTAAATATTATTCTTCAATTCTTTTTTTATTTTCATTTGTTTTTCTTTTATCTTATTTAAATTTCTTCATTTTTTTGATTTCTCATATAATATAAAGTATTATTATGAATTCTTCATTATTTTTTATTTTTTATGTATTCAATTAAAATTTTATTTTTATTATATCTATAAACATGATAATTGAATTCGTATCAATTTTATATATATAAAGAAATATAAAATATTCTCATGCATTGTGCGAGTGCAAATGCTAGATGTATACTATGAGGAATTATATGGTATATACCTACCGTACGTGAACATCATGTGAACGCCACTCAGCATTTTATTATTATTATTATTATTATTATTATTATTATTATTATTATTATTATTATTATTATTATTATTATTATTGGATTCTAAGCTCGAAAATTAATATTATAAATTACACCAAGTTGATTTTTTCACTTTTTCCTTATAAATTCAGACAATTTAATGAAAGAATAAAATAAGGTTTGATTGTTATGTGATTTATAAAATTAATGACGTTTATAACAACTCCTGAGGTATTAGAGTAAAAATAAAATGTATAAAATACTAAAAAATTATATGTCACTAATGTGGATTAAACGTGAACAATAAGTATGAATAGAGAATTGTGCTCACGTAAATTAATATGTAGATATCATAATTATCATTCCTACGTAAATAATGTCATTGATCAGTTTAATTTTCACGTAACGCGTAAGAGTGCGTTTACTTTGATGGATAAATTTATCATGGGAAAATGATAGATAATAAATATTTATGTCTTTAAATACCTCATTTTTTTTTCTCGCATCTATATAATCTATCTATATAATATATAAAAGAAGAGTTTTTCCCTCTCTTTTTCTCTCTCTTCTTTCATCAATTTTTTTACTATTTTTCATTTTGTTTTTCTATATTTTAATTATTTTCTAAATATTATCAAATTTGATTCATGAAAAAATATTCAATACGCATCTTATATTTAATATAGTATAAAAGTCATCATAAATGAATTTAAAACGAATAAGTTGTGAATTATTTTATTTTATTTTTAAAACATACTTTGTATTTATTTATATTTTAATTTTATTTAATATTTTTATTTATTATTTAAATATATCGTTTAATTTTAATGTTCGTCATGCATCACACGAATATAGGTATTAATTTTATACAAAAGAAAAGTTCATCATTTTTCCTTCCTTATTTTCACTTTAAATAATAGTATCATCCAACCAAAAAAATCATCTAGTTTACATATCTCTTTTAAAGTTGTAAAGCTTAATCGAGTTGGTCAAATTAAGCCCCAGTTTTGGAGCACAGACACGTGAGTCATCATTGTATCACGAAGAAGGCATATCACCAAAAGTCGTGAGCACTGTGAGATTCCGTTTTGTAATGAAAAAAGAGGTATTAATTCCCACTTACATTATTTCTTGTTATATTCATGCATATGCATATATTTGTGAATTTTTTTGACGTTGTTGTGATTCCCATACCTAATACTTCCAACAATTACAAGACAAAATTATTTGTTGTTGTATCATACGTATCTAGCACCAACTTCATTGTGTTCAACTCCATGATCGAGGTTCCTACAAGTAATTACTATTTGGGTGTAAATCATTCTGTTGGTGGAAAAAATGTACTCTAGTATATAAAATTGAGAGGCTGTATTGTGATTGACTGATTGTAATGCTTGCTAAATCTGCCTATTAACTTAAGACTACCTTTATTTTGATGAATAAATTTATCCATAAAAAAAGATGAATAACAAAAATTTATGTGAGAAAAGGGTCGCACGTACACAGATTTAAAGGGAATTCCTTTTGTAATTGATTGTCTCATTGAAATTTATGAAGCAACAAATTTATTTTCCTTAGGCGCGTAGGTGTATCTTAATATCTTTGATTGGAGTAGTTGGAGGTCGGAAATCGGCTACGCCAACTGTTCTCCATCAACTATTATTATTTACTTTGTTATTTCACTTTCATTCTAAATAAATGGCTGTGGACCTTAGCTTGTGGTCGTCTTCAACACTTCAAGCGTGTACATCTTAAACACCTTTTTTTTTTTTTTTTGATAAGGAAAGTAAATATTATAGAACGAAAAGGCACCAGTAGTACCAAGAAGATTACAAAATCATCGGTGATTCCTCATTCGACATCCACCTATGAATCCCAACTTCATCATTAACAAAACCAAAAATTCTACCCCAACTCCACACTCTAGCTTTGATTTCTCCAAACAAGTTTGCACTCTCCCATATTTTGTTCTCAAATCTACTCTCATTACGCATTTTCCAAATAAGCCAAGTAGTACAACACCAAAGAGCCATCAAGAGCTTCTTATTTCTTTTCCGGCCACTCAAACTAGTAAAGAACTGAAAGTACGAGGACACGTCATATGGCTGCGCCATGCTAACTCCGAGCCATTGAAAGATTGCTTCCCATACCTTTGAGGTCTTTGGACAGTGGATCAACAAGTGGTTCGTGGATTCCTGCCGATGAAAACAGGCGTTACATCCCACCTCGACTTCACACAACATCACATTTCTTCTCGAGAGATTGTCACACGTCGGAATTCTGTTCTTCAAAATTCTCCATGCGGTAAGCTTGACTTTGTTTGGAATAGGGATCTTCCACACCTTCGTACTCATATCAGTTTCCTCCACCGCCTCCGTAGTGTCGTTTGCTTGATCTTTAATAGCTTCATAAGCGGACTTGGTTGTAAAGCCTCTCCCGATGTCGCCACTCCATGTCCATCCGTCCTTGTTACCTGCACACAGATTAGTACCAGAAATAAGGCTAAGCAACTCCGAAACTCCTTCCTTCTCTCTCTCAAATAGCTCTCTTCTCCACCTTAAATCCCAACACCATCCAGTATCAGTCCATTCCCCAACTTCACAGATTGCAGCTTCTTTATTAGCACTCAACTGAAAAAGTCTAGGAAAAGTAAACTTCAACGGCTTTTGTCCAACCCACCACTGACTCCAGAATTTAAAGGTCTTCCCATCCCCCACCTTTGGCTTCAAATTTTGAACAAACCAAAAATTGCTCGCCCCTCCCGCCGCAGAAACGATCTTCGGCCACCACCCATCTCTAAATCTACCTTTCCCCGCGTTTTCCAGACCTGTCTCTCCCCACTCAACCTCACCATAAATGGACCTAACAATTTTAGCCCAAAGCATGTCCCTTCCAGTAAGGTACCGCCACAACCATTTAACGACAAGTGCCTGATTAAACCACTCAATATTTTTAAGCCCCAAGCCTCCTTCATCTTTTGAAGCACAAAGCACCTTCCATTTCACCCAAGCAATCGCACTTTTACTAGAACCCCCTCCCCACAGAAAATTACCAAGTAAAGCATTTAGGGAACTCACAATTGATTTTGGTAAATAGGTAAAAGAGAGCTGGTAAATCGGTATAGATTGAAGCACAGCCTTCACCAAGGTCACTCGGCCCGCGAGAGAGAACTTCCCATTTTTCCACGAATCGATTTTCTTTCTCACCTTCTCAACCAAGTATTTCCAATCAGCAACCTTTTTGCCCTTGCTACCCACTTTAATACCGAGGTAATTGAAAGGTAAGGAGCCTACATCACAACCCAAAACAGCCGCCATCCTCTCGATCTTATCCTCCTCAACCCCAACTCCAAAGAGACAACATTTTTTGAAATTCACAGCAAGCCCTGACAGTAGCTGGAACACTCTGAGAATCCTTTTAACTGCCACTGCATTTCTTTCATCATTCTCCATCAAGAAGACCGTGTCATCGGCGTATTGGAGGTGCGGAATTGAAATGTAATCATTTCCTACCTTTACCGGCTTAAACAGCTCCTTCTCAACAGCTCTCGTGATCAAAGAATGGAGCCCCTCCGCTGCAATAAGAAAGAGAAATGGGGAAAGCGGATCCCCCTGCCGTAATCCTCTTTCTAAACACACCTCACCAGATGGAGATCCATTCACCAAAATATTCGTCGTCGCCGAGGAGATACAACCTCGGATCCATTTCCTCCATAATGGTTCAAAATCCATTCTTTCAAGCATTAAATCTAAGAAATCCCACTCGACGGAGTCATATGCTTTCGCGAAATCCACCTTGAAGATAATCCTCCCTTTTCTCTTCTTAGTAGCCTCCGCGATTGCTTCATTTAGAACCACGACCCCATCAAGGATGTAACGGCTGCCAATGAAGGCACTCTGATTATCCGAAATAACTGAATCCATGACCTGTTTCATCCTATTCGCCAAAACCTTCACAATGACTTTGTAGAGGCTACAAATAAGTGAAATAGGCCTAAACTCCTCAAGTGAGCAAGCTCCTTCTTTTTTAGGAATGAGAACGATGAATGAAGAGTTACATCCCCGAGGGATTTTGCCATTGGAGTGAAATTCAGTCATCACCTTTAAAAAATCTTTCTTGATAATCTCCCATGACGCTTTCCAGAACTTGAGGTTAAAGCCATCCGGTCCCGGGCTCTTGTCACCGTCACAGCTCCAAATGGCCTCTTTAATTTCTGATTCTGAAAAAGTTTTGATCAGCTCCGCATTATTCGCTGCAGAAACTCTCCGAGCAGTGAAATCTCCCGGTATCATAGGTAGGACGCGCGGCGTCTTCTTGAAGTGATTCTCGAAGAACGTTTTGACGTTCTCCTTAATGGTCTTTGGATCCTCGATCCAGCAGCCCCCAACATCAAGCCCTGCAATTTCATTCTTCTTTCTTCTCCCAAAGGGATTATAAACCTAAATTCGAAAGGGTTGATGAGAAGAGAAGGAATGAGCAGAATAGCGTCAAAGAAAAGAAGTTGGAACAGATACAACCATGCAACATGAAGGTGTATAATAGGCACGCAGGTGTCTCCTTTAAGGAAGCTCTTACAGGTGCTAAAGATGATAAAGAACTTGATGATGAAACATTACAGTTCCAGACGACGGAAGAAGACTTGGTTTGGCTTAATGGTAACGGAAATAAAATCTAGAATTTAATTACTTATCTTCCCGTTTATTTGATTTGATTTATAATCCTTTTTTCGTGTTAACTTATTTGATTTAGTCTGTTTTTCACTTTATATTTGAATTCATAAATTTATCATTCTAAACAATCGCGGTAAATAAATAGAAGGGACGAAGAGAGTATTTTATTTTTCCTACTTATAGAGTTGAAAAGTTAAAATAGGCAACCTAGTTGTGCTTAAAAAAAGGAACCTAGTACTCTTTTTTTTTCCTTTATTAATTATCAACATCTTTTCCTGTTTGAAGTAATTATAAATTAATCTTAAATTCTTAATTATACAATTATATATGAACATTTAGTTATGTATAAAACATATCGAAACGGATTTGAAAACTTTAATTTGGTTTGTCAACATCCCTCACGTGTCACTTTATTACTTTACATTCATTTTATATATATAAACTTTAAAAATTGTATTATTATATTTTAATAAAATAAAAATATATTTAAATGTGAAACAGCCTCCGGATATGTAAGACGGTGAAATCTATATAATATATAAAGAACCAGTTTAACAGAATATAACTTACCGTCATTTTTAAACAGAATATTCCTCAATTTTAACGGCTCTGTTAATTCAGATTGTATTACAATTCACGTATATATTCCTCAATTAATTTCATTCAGCCTTCACCCACTAACCTACCATTAACCCATTAATTACAATAGATTAATTCAATTTAATTTACAGAGAACTGTCTCCACTAACCCACCTCCACCATTCAGCACATAATATCACACCACGTATGTGTACATCAAATTCTCGATTTTAATGAAAAATCCCCAATATCCGAAATCCTTTTCCTCAAACTCTCTTATCTCCATAACCGTCCATCGCCTTTCCATTACTCACCAAACTCAATATCAAAGACTCGGCCACTGTTCCTTCGCTCACCAGACTCGGTCACCAACCGCCGGCCTAGCGCCGCCGCCTCAGACCAACGTCGCCCAAAACGGTAAAAGAAAAACCAACCAGTTTCTTCATGTCTCTCTCTGTTTCTTTATTATTCGATTATTCTCCCATGATTTTAAGGAAATTTTCCCAATATCTTAAACCCATTTCATCAACTCTCTTCTCTATTCCAGATTTCATAACCGCTCCTCATCGTTCCATCGCTCACCAAACTCAATCGAAGACTCGACTGCCATTTCTCGATCGTCAATCGCCGCCCTAGCGTCATCGCCTCAAACCAGTGTCGCCCAAAACGGTAAAAGCAAAAGCAATCAGTTTCTTCCTCTATCTCTGTTTCTATTCTATCAATCAATACACTGATGACCACTGCATCGGAAATTAAAACAGTGTTTCTAAAAGTGCTGGTACTAATTTCAATGTTTATCATCTTGAAATACTGGAATGTAGAACTCCTGGACCGATGCAGCCCTCCACGTGCGGCGGATTCACCGTTTGGAAGGGTGTTGCGGTTGTGTATTTCTCTGCACCAGCGGCACCTATGGTTCGAAGGTTATATTATCTCTTTTATTTCAATGCTCTTTTTAGAGGTGTTTCACTCTTTACGCAGAACTGTTGGACTTATGCTTTAATGATTTTTGGAGCATAAAGTTGAACGAATTGTGTTTTATGTGTTTATGTTTTAATGATTTTTAGAGCATAAAGTTGAACGAATTGTGTTTTATGTATTTTGCTCCTTGAAGTGTCCATATGTCCCTCTAATGATTGGTTCTTATGTGCTTATAATTTGTAATTATTAGCCGTAAAATTCAGCAGTTTGAATATAAGCAGTTTTCATATTATTTGATGTGGAATTTTCACTCTATTGATCTAAATATTATGTGAGTGACCGTTGAGTTATTGGAATATTGCATTCATGTTCTCTAAGTGATTTTTGAGTTTACTCCAAATATTTTTTATTTCTATTATCTTCGATGAATTCTTTATGCGATTATCCAAATCATTTTGATTTATGTCTTTTATTGCTTAATTTTCTTATAGTTATTGCATTTGCTTCATAGGTACCTGAATGCGTATGTTCATGGGTTGTCCTTAGAGGCATTGAGATTCTGAGTATCAATGTCTCGAAAGGTATTTATTGAGTAATCATTATACTTTGCCATCTTCTTTTCACGGGTTGTCATTAGAGGCCTTGAATTCATTTCTCATACATTTGTGTTGTTGTTTTACTCAACTAGAAATTGATCCACCTCTCCATGCCTACATACTGATGAGGCTCCATTTGGATCCAAATAATATTGGATGGAAGCTAGATTTATGTTTAGTTGTGGATTTCTTTGATTATGAATAAGCTTCTTCACATGTTTCCTTTGCAACTTGAGAAGATGGCTTATTTTGTAAAGTTAATTACTTTGAATTGAAATTGTGAATTTAACAGGATGTTTGTTTCTTTCTAATCTTATTGCAAGCTTATTTAATTCCTAGAAATGAAAGAATGCCATGGTAGAGCTAAAAAATTGATGGTGTCATAAGTATCTTTGCTCTTTACTGTATTGAATAAACTATTTTTCAATAGCTTCCAATTTACACCTTTTTCAGTGTTAGAGAACCAATTTGTTGTTGTCATTGCTCATATATAGCCACTCTCCTTTATTTCCTACTTTTCTCACATACAAACACACACGAAAAACATTATCTGTTATATGCGTATAAGCATAAGAATCATCATTTTAGCTGACTATCTTAGACTGGACAAAAAGTAGTTACAAGCACTTATTCTTATGTCTTTGTGTTTGTGTGTATGTGTGTGGTCAAGTTTTGATTTTTATGGATTTTCAAGTTCTTTCATGAAATGGGATTGATGCACCAGTTTTGAATTTAATAAACTTGGTATCCTTTATTTATTTTTAATCAGAAGGTGAAGATAAAGATAAAAATATTTGTGGGTGTGTGTATTTATGTATTTGCTTTTGCTGCTGCTGCCTAAGCATGTGAATGTGTACTGATTCCCTGTTTCTGCAGCCTGCACAATTTCAACAACATATTGCAATTAGGCATGCATAGTGATAGAGATACGATCATATGAAATGATTAAGGAATTCTGACCTGACACGAGATGAGCAACCTGTTGCAGCTCCATATGGAAGTAGCAACACAACTGAGATAATGGCACCACGAGCACGGATTGTTTAGATCCTTTCCACGGACACTGTGTGTATAATTACTTTTATGGTTAGAGATTTATTGGTCATAACAGTCAAGCTCCCTGCATATATTCATACTTGTAATTGCTTTACTATTGTTGATCTATATTACTTGGCTATTGTTCGCCCTTTTGTAGTTTTATTGTGATTAAAACAAATGAGTGATGATAAATTTCAATTTTTAATTATTTCGTTTTCACTCTTCATTATTTTTTTTCTAAATCTATCTCCTTTCTCATTTCAACATACTGTATTTTGTTATCTTTTTTTATCTTTTTCTATATAAATATAATTTTTTTTCTATATTTTTGTTAAATGTCAATTATTATGTTTTTATTTATATTTTTAATTACAATATTTATTAATGCAACTAAAAAGAATTGAGAGTATATTTATATTTTAGGATTCTTTATTTAATCTATATATAATATAAAAAACAAGTTTTTCTTACCGCCAAAATTTCTCTCTTCTCCCAATTTTTTTCACCAAGTTCTCTCTCTCTCTCACACACACACATCTATTTAATTCTTTTCAATAAATTGTTAATTTCGATTCAAAAAAAAAAAATCAATATAGATGTTAAACTAAAAATTACAATTAGATTTTTAATTCGGTGTAAAAATAATAAAAATAAAATTGAAACGAATAAGTTATGATCGTTTAAACTTTAAAGTGTCAAATTATTTTTTGTTTTCTCTCATTTATTTGTAATGTTGAATATTGTATTCTTTTTTCATTTTACTTTCTTTTGTTGGTGATAACATAAGTTGAGGCTATTTTTTTTACTTAAAAAAAATTACATGATCGTTTAATTATAATTATTTTAAATTTAAATATATTTAATTTATAATATTTTTTAATGCAATTAAGGATAAGGAAATTGTGTTAATTTTAATATGAAGTTATAAATAAAAAATTACTTATATATCTAAAAATTAGAATTTAAAATATTATATTATAAACATATTTGTTGTTATATATTTCTTTTCATATTATTTGTATTTTTCATGATTTTTAATTAATTTTTACTATTTAAATATGAACTTTTAATAATAATATAGTTTGGACTGTTTAGTTATTATTACATTAATACTCATTAAATTTAATATTATACTCATTAAATTGATAATATTGTAATTATACACTATTTTAAATTAAATATTAATATTTAAATTAATATAATTTTTGGTTACTTATTAAACTAATTCATAAATAATGATATTTTGACATTTTTTATATAATTTAAAATTTTAAATATAAATAAATATATCGTTGTCCGTGCATCGCACGGGAGGTCTTACTAGTTTTAAATAAATTTGTAGAAATGACATCGTCGGTCCAAATCCAGTCATATGGTTGGGCTTTACATTTCAAGCCCAACATTATTTCATACGAAAACCACATTCCGATGAAACGCTGTCGTCAAGCTACATGGCCTACCCCTTTGTTAGGGTTTTAATTTCAAACTTTTGCGCCCAAAATTCCAAAACCCTTAAATCCCACCTGATTTATACTCGGTTCAATTCAAGATTATTCCTTTTTCTGATAAACGAACAATAACCCAAGCAAATCATGTCGACATATAATTCAGACGAAAATTTGAGCGGGAATGCGAACCGTAGAAGCACCTGGGATGGCTGCAGTGTGTTGCTTGACATCAACGATGGCGATCGAGTGCTTTTTGCTCGCCTTACTGCAGGCTCGTAAGATTTCAAGTGCTATAAAAGTGAAGTAGTTGTGAAGGAGTATTATTTATGAGTCACTGCAATTGTTGATGTTTTTTAGGAAAATAAAGATAGGAGACAAGAATTGCTCTCTGCAGCCTTTGATTGGGTGCCCATTTGGGTCTTCGTTTCAGGTGGAAGTTGGCGCAGACGGACCGTTTCTATCTCCGATTGTTCCAAATGGAGAAGGTATGCATGTTTTTTAATGTTCGTTATTCAGTATTTTATTGGTTTTAGAAGTCTTCAACTTATGGGGGCAGTTTCAAAATAATACCATACTGGTGGAGATTATTTAAGCTGATTCATTGCATAACATAATGGAAATTTTGTTGGAAATCGTATCTCTTATGGTGCAGTTGCACTTTTGTTGTTGTTCTTTTTTCTTTTCCTGGCGTGGTTTTTGTATGCTTAATTATCGTTTGGATGCTGTATAATGTGGCATCTGTAAAATGATTTTTTTCAGCAGTCCAGTCCGAATATCAGAAACTTTGTCTTAGGTGTCCAAAGTGTTCAAGTTTTTAGATGATTTTTTTTTTCTTAAGATTAAATCAAGTTGAGATCATCAAGCTGCTGCAGAATTTTGGTGGTGTTCGTTAGTTGTTGACGTGTGATTTCCTCTGCAATTCATTTGGTTTGTGCTCCCTTCTTATAGTAATTGGATTATGTATTGGCAACATTTTCTCATCAGGTAATAATCTCGGCGAGAAAATGGATGATCAAACTATGGAAGAGTGCAGAGATAATCGTGCATTAGTAGATAATAACACAGCCCAGTCTCTCACGGGTGAGGACATAGATGGCATGCGGAGGTAAAGTGTCAAGTTTTCATAGTTTACTTATACACACTGCATTAAAACATTTTACATGACATGTGATTCACATTCAGATAGGATTTGATCATACTCTATTTTCAACTGTTAGA
Source organism: Salvia miltiorrhiza (assembly GCF_028751815.1). Taxonomy (NCBI): domain Eukaryota; kingdom Viridiplantae; phylum Streptophyta; class Magnoliopsida; order Lamiales; family Lamiaceae; genus Salvia; species Salvia miltiorrhiza. The sequence goes on along the minus strand of NC_080388.1, from coordinate 63,821,697 downwards.
TTGCTTTGATGTATACATGTTTCTATGATGCTTGTAATCACATTTACACGTTGTATCATTTAAAGTAGTTCTAGTTCAGAATCTATGCTGTTTGTATTCTTGGATAAAATAGTTTGCATCTAATGTAATAATCGGAGAACTCTGGTATGCCAAAATTTCAAGTTCTAATTTTTTGCTACTGTTTCATTAACAAGTTTATGCTTTTCTGATGCCTTTTCCAATACGCATATTTTCGCCCAAAATACTTCGATATTTTTATTCTTCCTTCGAGACATCACCTTCACTGACTAGTTTCATTGGAGCTTGATATTTTATCAGATTTCTTTTTTTCTCGAAGTGGGGTAATGGGGCATAAAAGTTGCATCTCATTTCTTTGGATTATGATAGAAGTGGAAGTATGATAAGTATAGTTGAGTTGCAAGTTTATCTATTAGGTGCTCCCTTCGTCCCATGAAGCATGACACACTTCTTTTCGGCACGGGAATTAAGAAATTGGTATTTTGTGTGTTAAATGTGGTAGGTGAAAAAGTGAAAATGTGAATAAAGGGTAAATTTTTTGCCATTTTTAGAAACGTGTCATGCTTCGTGAGACAGACCAAAAAGGAAACTGTGTCATGCTTCGTGGGACGGAACCACAATGAAATTTTTCTTTGAGTTGACTCCAACTTTTGATCTCTATGGTTTTTGCTTTTATCAATCAATTGACATTATATTCTTCTCCATTGTCTCTTTTTTTCTGTCTGAGCATTTGCATTAATTAGCAGAAAGGGAGCAACTGGAGATGAAATAGTTCAGGCTCTTATTGCAAACAGTGCGACATTTGAAAAGAAAACAGCTTTTTCACAGGTGCTTGATTAATACATGATACAAGAAATTCTGTGACATCCAAAACCAAACTGATATTCTTCTGTTTGCAGGAAAAATACCGCATCAAAAAGCAGAAAAAATATGCGCCAAGGGTACTTCTAAGACGTCCATTTGCAAGAAGGTTGACTTCGTGCTTCCTTGCCTTTTCTAATTTTAATGTAGAAATATTACAAAATTTGTACGGTCGATACTGAAAATAATTTTAAAAATGAGGACTTTCTGATTGCTCATGCACATACACATAAATGTGAGGTTATAACGCATTAATCTATATAAATTTACAAACAGAAACTCTTTGCCACATTTCAATCTTTTATTAAAAACTTGAGCTTTTTTTGGTTAATTATAGAGACATATGAAGGTTGTAGTAATAAATTAAGTTTTGTCTCTTTTTCTGCTATGCTGCTCTGCTTGGGTAAAGACTCCCTTTGATTTTAATGGTTAAGAGGTTTATTCTATCAAATTACCAAGTATCAGACAAGCAATTCACAGCTACTCATTTTTTTACTACTCCGTATTATATTTTTGAGTATCTGATAATGTTGCATCTGTTCATAAATTTTGGAAATTGTATAACAAACAATTGGATTATTGACCTGTAAGTCTGTAACTTAATATCCATGGCTTCAGATACCTAGGTAAATTGGTAAAAAAGTCATCATTTAATCTCTAGATTATTTTCTAATCTTCTCCTCTTACCTTATAGTTTTGGTTGGTTTAATTAGTTAATTTAATGATGTAGACATTCAATCTGATCTTAATAAAAACAACATCCAGAGCTATGGCAAGTGATATAAATGAACTCTTTTCCTCATGACACTTGAAATTATATTTTCGACATTTGGTGCTGAAATCTCATGCAAGGAGAATCTTTCCTGCTTGTTTCAAAGTTGCTTTCTAAGAAGTTAAATGATTTCTTTTTTCGTGTTCTTCATTCTGGCAACAATGCAATTCTTATGTTCTACTCTTTTTCTTTATAGCATCTGTGAAGCTTACTTCAAAAAACATGCTGAGAAAATCGGGTAAGTATCTTGATCTAGTGATGACCAATTATTGCTGTAAGTTGAATATAACTGAAAGCAATTTGTAATACATGTTGAGAATTTATCAAGAGATTGCGAAAGTTTAGTTGAGAGATGCCTTTTATGATGTATTTGTGCATGAGATGAACTTTTATAAAGTTCCACTTTATCCATGCATTGTTTGAAAACATACAGATTTGGTAGATATGGGTTCTCTTAACATAACTCTGCTCTATGTAATATGGTTTTCTAGCATCTTCACAGGCATGAAACATTTAGTGAACAGGTCAACAGGGGGTTGTTGAACACTCAAAATGGTTGGCAATCATGAATCATCTCTTCGACCTATTTTTGTAGTGCAACTTATCACATTTTTTATAGCCTCCTCCTCAGGCATGAGACACTTTCACTCCAGTGCATCTTTATATTGGATATTATAGCATATTGCTGGATGGGTTTATTGCATATGGTCAAATAATAAGGTCATGCATAGCTACAAGTGACGTTGTGCAGTTAATACAAATTAAGAGCTATCTCTATACTTGTTTAGGCAAAGATCTGCATTTTTTAGGCTCCCATTTCATGCTATTTCTAAACCGCATGTTTACGAGGCCAATATTTTAATCGGCTTGGCCATTTCTTTGTCACATGACTCACATCTTTCATCTATTTCTCAAAGATGCTATCTTTTTTGGAATAACAAACCAGTTACTGAAATAAACATTGCCTTTTTCTCCTTTCCTTAAAATTCATGCAGTATTGTTTGTTACTTTACATACTTCTAGTGTTAATTGAGCTCTTGATTTCCAGATTTTTGCGGGTGGATACCTTGTCCCTTCTGCTTTCCTTGGCTAATGTCACTGCACACTCAGATGTACTTGTATTTGATATGCTAGAGGGTATAGTTACTGGTTCTGTTGCAGAGCGAATGGGAGGTTTGTTATTCCTCACTTCAATCAAATTTGTTCCTTGAAACTTTTGAATGACTTCTCCCACTATTTATGTAAGAAATGAAATTGAGTTATCCATTTCTAATTCTCTGTCCCAAGGAAACATTCAAATGCAGTTGTCACTGACTCACTGACATTACAGTCTTTATGATGAAATTGTGTCAGTAAAAATTATACTAAAGATAACAAATTGTTTATCCATGTCTAGTGACTTACTTAAAGATGGATATGTCAAATCTGGCAAAGTTCACCAAAATTAGATTATGTTGAGATGTTCCTTCGTATCTAAGTTTCTAACTCCTTTTAAGTCTGAATTTTGTTATCATTCCAGGAACGGGTTATGTATGCAATCCATATTGTGGAACCACTCCATCACCCATTAGTATTGTTCGGATGTTCAATTTCAGTGACGAGACTTGCAAAAGGTGCATATTGATGTTGGAATCAAACATTTAGTTTATTTAAGTAAAGATGTCTTTAAACTAATATATGATCTTCTATGTAATTCTTTTCGCCTGGTTTATGTCAACAATTATGACCTATGCGTTCTTTTTCATTCATCCAGGATTTTACATGCTTCGCTCACTGAGTTACAACCCTCCAATAGCAAAAATTCAACATCCACCGACCAGCTTGTAGATGACTGTAATATCGGAGAACAAGAAAATGTGTGTTCTCCCATCCTCTATTTATTTCACTAACTATTTGAGCTCAAAATGACTGGTGTCTTATGTGCAGAAAGATACCCTGTCCTCTTCTTCAGCTAAAGATTTGGTCAATATGGAGGAAAGCACCGTGAATATGGATACCGCCGACAATAATGTAGCTGCTTCTCCAAAGAGTGGCAAAAGTGTCAAGGCTGGTGAGAAGGCACCTCCGGAGGCTATTAAGTCTTGGAAGGAAAATGGCTTTTCCAGGTTTTTTGCAGTTATCTTTTTCTTTTAATTATGTATTATGTGAAAACAACTAAATCATCTAAATTCTGGTTCTTTTTTCTTTTTCGTTTTTGTTATTGATTTTTATTTTCAGTTTGATTATTGCCGCTCCAAACTTGGATGCTTGGGACATTGCAAAAGACCTGGTGCCACTTTTATCATACTCGGCGCCATTTGTGATTTATCACCAGTATCTCCAGGTAACCATTTCCACAATCCACAAGACAGGATACATAGTACTATAAGCTATCCACTTATGATTTACTACTCGATTGTGCCTTCATGTTTATTTCTTTTCGATCCTTCACTGCAATCCTTTGTTAAGAGACTTGGTACTCTTGAACAAGTTTACCTAGTTCCTTTTGTAGATTATATGTTCCACTCGTTGCCCTAATAGTGCTGAAACTGTTGATTTTTAGCCTTCTCAACTGCCTGCAAACAATTAATGCAACTGTGTTACAAATATATGTAACTCGTACCTTTTTTTGATGCTTCTTTATGATATTTGATCGTCGGATGGACACTGAGATGATGCTCATATCAATTTATCTGAGTTCCAATTTTGGTGTTAAATGAACACGACTAAATTGATGTTCATCTTTTTATTGCAGCCTCTAGCTACATGCATGCACAATCTGCAGAGCAATAAAATGGCCATCAACTTGCAAATTTCAGAACCTTGGTTACGTGAATATCAGGTTTGCCTCTCTATAACTCATTTTAGGAGAGAGATCTCAATATGGTGACGTACGCTTTCGATAATTCCATTGAATTATCCCCGATCTAATATTCTACCCCACTTATGATACGTAGCAATAATATTTTGATAAAAATAAAATTGCAGGTTCTTCCATCAAGAACACATCCACATATGCAGATGAGCTCATCAGGAGGCTATCTGTTGAGCGGCACTCGAATAAGCGGCGCCGATCAAAATTAGTTTCATCTCACTATTTCTGCATTTAACGTTGTTGTTTGAAAATTTCGAGCATTCATCCCTAAGAATTGTATAGTTATAACTTATAAGATTTTTGGTTTTTGTTGCTAAATTATCCCACATAATACAGGACTATATTGTCGCCCGTTTTGTACTAGTATTTTCGCTTCTTTTCTGCTTTTTATATGAAAAAACTAGTGCGCCCGGCGAAATCGAAATTAAACGATATGTTTAAATAAATAAATATTAATATTAAACAGAAACAAAATATAATAAATGCAAAATATGATTTAAAAATAAAATACTAATTACTCAATAAAATCTTGAATTTAAAAAATGTAATTTTCAATTATGTATAAAGTGTAATGATAATTATAGTTATTACATTATTTTAAATTATTTGATAATGAAAATTTATATTACACATTATTATTATAGAGTATTTCGCATAATAATAATAATAGAGAATTCATACACAAACATAAATAAAAATTGCAAAATTTTAACAAAGAGAAAGAAAATAAATATTTTAAAATTTTATATTCATTTTGATGATTTTTATACTATATTAAAGATCTTCTGATGAACTTAAATTTAAGATAAACATTGGATAATTTTTTCATAAATTAAATTTGACGATGTTTAGAAAAGAATTAAAATTATAAATAAAAATAGTAAAAAAATTAATGAGAGAAGAGAGAGAAAAATGGAGGGAGAAAACTCCTCTTTTATATACTCCCCCCGACTCACGAATCTTGACACGTATTCCTTTTTGGGTTATCCCACGAATCTTGACACATTTTCAAATAAGGTAATACTCCCTCCGTTCACAATTTAAAGCCCTACCTACTCTTAATTTTTTGTCCACAAATTAAAGCTCTATTATGCTTTTTGTACTTTTTTACTCTTCTTCTTTCCTATATTTACTATCCTTTGCCACTAATTGACCTACCTTAAAACACCTTTATCATTTTTATATTCTATAATTACTACACTTTATCACTAGTGGACCCACTCACAACACCTTTATCACTTTAGTCAACTATCTTTATCACTTTAGTCAACTACCCTTATATTTTGTCCACATCACTTTTTTCAGCTTTCTTAGTCTTCGTGCCCACATAATGAGGCTTTAAATTGTGGACGGAGAGAGTAATTATTATCTTCTCTCCCCTAGTTTATCACTTTTATTACATTCTCTCTCCTACTTTATCCCTTTTATACTTTATTAACTAAACACTTAAAATACTAATCTATAACTCCTTAATTTACGTACCAAAACCAAACGTGTCAAGATTCGTGGGATGAAGGGAGTATTATATAGATAATACTCCGGAGTAGTAATTGTTTTATCAAATTGACATGTGATTTACGTAACTTAATCTCAAGTATTCTTATAGTTGATCTGTATTTAGCTGTAATATTTATATACTTCTTTTGTTTTATAAAAATAGTCATAGTTTTTCATTTTGAGATGTTTACAAAAAATAATCTTGTTTTATTTGTAGACATTACTGTCCCATGACAAATCAATATATATAATCTTCTTATCCATTAATTTAATTTATCTATTTTGCCATATATGGTTCATAATTTTGTTTTAATCTAAACCCCATTACCCATTAAGTATGTTTCTTTATCTATTTTAACACTACGCTTAAATGGGTGTATATATTTTTTTTCTAAATATAAATTTACAATTATTAAAACCCGTGCATAAGTAATGATACTTCTTCGGTCCATTAAGAGCTTGCACAATTTTTGGTGGCATGAATTTTAATATGGTGGGATAGTGTTCAAAAATAAAAAATTCATACTCTTAAGAGACGTAAGTACTCTGTTCCCTTTCCCGTATTTTTTCCACTGAATTTTCGCCGGAAAAATTTTGATGAGGCATGGCCCTCAGTTTGCGTCTCCGTGTATTCGATGGGTTCTTTTTAGGTTTTTCTTTTTTTGTTAATAAAATTTTATTTCAGCATGAGAATAATTTAAATATATAAATATGCACCCATATACGTTACAATAAGTTCAAGTTGGCCTAGAACACTTACATATATGGTTGATTGTGAAAATAACTTAATTTTATAATGTATCTTGTGTAATACTTGGTCTGCCTAGACACCTTCATGCAAGCTTAAGCTGTAAGTAACTATATGGAGTACTTGTTAGTTCCTATGTACATGATCAATATATAGATGCATTTTATGTACCATCAGTGTGTGTTTATTTTAGTCGAATTTATATTAAGGGGTGGAATTAAAAGTACCCACCCCCATAATATGTCTATGAAAAATACGGGGGTGGGTATTTTTCATAGACATATTATGGAAGTGGGTATTTTAATGTGGTCCATTAATTTATTAATGGGTTTGTACACCGTTATGTATTAACTTAATTATTTAATCATTCTCTCTCTCTAAGGTTCCCTTTTTTCTCTAACATGCTTAACGACTTAATTCTTTAATCTTTAATTATCTCTCTCATAGGTTCCTTTTTTTTTTCTTTTTTTCTTTTTTCTACCATATGCTTAACGACTTAATTCTTTAATCATTTTGTCGTGCAAGTTCGTGATTGTGAAACTTACCAACCTTGAGTGCATATTTCTTTGTTGTTGAACTATCTAAATCTTCGTCATGAGTCTCTCATTTTAAACTTTGGTTTAAAGTAACTTAAACATTTCGCTCAATTTTGTCAACGTCTAGGTTCTAGAAATTAGCATATCTGAAATTGAAACTATACCTGAAACGGTAATTTTTCTCATTTACCTTAATGATTTCTCTTTTCTCTAGTTGTAATTATGTACAATCTAGAGATTGAAAGCTAATATTTAGCTCTAAACAATGCAACAACATTTGTTATTAGTTATTGGTAACAGTAATATAACAAAATTATTTAATAATAACATAATTTTAGTAACATCAAGAGAATGTCATAAATTTTATTACACATTAATTTTATATGTAGAAAATTTAGTTACATCCTGATGAGGAGTAATATATGTAGAACAGAGGAATCTCTTTACCAGTGGTATTACGGAGAGCAGCGAGGTAGCTTTCATCAGAAGAATCATACCCGCCGGAAGAATCATCCTCGCCAGAGGAAGCACACCCGCCAGAGGAACCGTCCTCGCCAGAGGAGCCACCCTCGCCAGAGAAACCACACTCGCCAGAGAAATCACACTCGCCAGAGGAGCCACCTTCGCCAGAGGAACTACTTTCGCCAGAGGAACCACTTTCGCCAGAGAAGCCGCCTTTGCCAGAGGAATCACCAGAAGCGCGGGGAAATCTCCCGCGTAAAGACGAATTTACCATCATACCCTCGACCACGCAAGGCGCATGCTTGGACGCTGATTTTACTATTTTGTCCTCCTATGTAATCTATAAATAAGCCCTGAGCTCGTGCTTTGTAACCTATGTTATCTCTAATTCTCAATACAACAACAGTTTTCTCTTGTGTTCTAGCATTCCAATTGTCTTCTTTGTCTTCTCCAGTCGATCAAACTAGGTATAATCCACATTTCTTTAATAATCTACCGAAAAATCTCTACCCATCTTTCTGTATCTCACCACATCCACACATGCATCTATTATGCGTTTGTTAGATATAAAAGTGTAGGTAAATTTTGTTACTAAAATTGATCACTCTCAAATATCACTATATTTTATGATGACATGCTTTTATTTTTGTGACATATATAGTTACTTATCACAATATGCTATAATTTTATTTAGTGACAACTTTTAAGGTAATAATTCTTCAAAAATTATGTCGTCACTGAAATATTTTGTTGTACATGCATGTTCTGAAATTATATATGAACACAAAACAACAATCTACGTACTCACCATATATGCATAGATTCGTTGATGTGCCACACAGGTTACAATTACATAGCGATTAAAGTTCAGTTTTCAAATTAAAAATTATATTTCTATTAATATTTGAACATGGTAATAATTAGATAAACTCCCCCTCAAGAAAAATACTCAAATTACCTTATTGACGATTACCTTAGCACATCCTTACTCAAATTAATATTTACATACACGAAGTACTGGGAAAAGAAAATATAATTTCGATTCCATTCTTCTTATCAACATGATTAACTAATCATGGAAATGGTTTAAATATTTCAAGGTTTTTTTTTGAGGGAAATGTAACGAAAGGTAATGATTTCCCTTCAACCTCTATATGCTAGCTTGTGGGTTGTTAAATCTTTCTTGAGGGAAAAATGATGAACAACGTAAAAATTGGTCAAATAGTTGTTGCTTCAAATTAAATGTTGCTGGCTACAAAAACAAACTCCTAACGACATTGAATTGACGGATATGTAAACAAATAATCGTGATATATTTTACGTGCATGAGGAGAATTCTTCATGATATGGCCTTGGGAGTTACCAAGACATTAATTAATGCTATAATTTTTTTAATTTAACAAAGTCATGCATGGCTGAAAAATATTTTTCCAAAAAGCAAAAAAATAAATAAAAATTAAGAAAGGCAATACATTTATGTTTTTTTTTTTTTTTGAGGAAGGCAATACTTTTATGTTGAGTTTAATTAATTAAGGAGCTAGGCAGTGGGTGTAACAACTAGCTAGTCCGACAGAGCAAGGCACAAGGTTGAACTAAGTTCAATTCCCCCCACTACCATAACCTAATCCGCCAAACACATAACAACCTCTCTCTCTCTCTCTCTCTCTCTCTCTCGTTGTGATTGTGTTTTGTTTTGTTGTTGTTGCATTATAAAAGGGAGTCCTCAGCACTTAACTCTGAGAACACAAGCAAGCAATAATATTTTCATCATCTTAAATATTATTTGTTGAAAAGAAAAGAAAAGAAATAAAGCAGCTAGAGAAGAAGATGAGCTCTTTGTCTGCGTTGGCATTGTTGCTCCTTTGGATGCCTCTAGCAATGGCCAAACTGCACACCCATCAGTTCGTGGTAAGTCTGTAGCTAGCTCTCTTTTATATATAATGCTATTGCTAATTAATTTGAAGGTTGATCATCAATAATATATATAGCGATTAACTAGACATTAATATAATGTCATGATATATAGGTTGAAGCAACCCCAGTGAAGAGGCTGTGCAAAACCCACAACACGATCACGGTGAATGGGATGTATCCGGGGCCAACGTTGGAGGTGAACAACGGCGACACTCTGGTGGTGAAGGTTATTAACAGAGCTCGTTACAACGTTACAATTCACTGGTATGTATAGTATTTTGCATGCATGCATGCATGCACACTAGCTAGCTAGCTTGTTGTAAATTGTAATGATCGATGAATGAATGAATTAATTAAGATGTAGATGATGAATGAATTAATTATTGTTAATTATTAGGCATGGCGTGAGGCAAATGAGAAGTGCATGGGCTGATGGCCCAGAATTTGTGACTCAGTGTCCAATTAGACCTGGCAAAAGTTACACTTATCGTTTCACAATCCAAGGACAAGAAGGCACGCTGTGGTGGCACGCCCACAGCTCGTGGCTGAGAGCCACCGTCTACGGCGGTCTCATCATTCGCCCCAAACAAGGCGATGCATATCCCTTCCCTAAGCCCCACCGTGAAACTCCCCTTCTTCTTGGTGAATGGTGGGACGCCAATCCCATTGATGTTGTGAGAGAAGCTACCAGAAGCGGAGCTGCTCCCAATGTCTCCGATGCTTACACCATCAACGGCCAACCTGGTGATCTTTACAACTGCTCCGCCAAACACACTCTTATTGTTCCGATCAACCCCGGGCAAACTAATCTGCTCAGAGTCGTCAACTCCGCACTCAACCAAGAACTCTTCTTCAAAGTCGCCAACCACAAGCTCACCGTCGTCGCCGCCGACGCCTCCTACGTCAAGCCCTTCTCCACCTCCGTCCTCATGCTCGGCCCCGGCCAGACCACCGACGTCCTCATCACCGCCAACCAGCCACCCAACAGATACCACATCGCAGCACGTGCTTACGCAAGTGCTCAGGGCGCCCCCTTCGACAACACCACCACCACCGCCATCCTTCAATACCACAACTTCTCCTCGCCATCGGCAAAGCCTGTGGCCGCCCTCATGCCCGCTTTCAACGACACCCCCACCGTCACCGCCTTCACCAGGAGCTTGAGAAGCCCCAGGAGGGTGGAAGTGCCCACCAAGATCGACCACAATCTCTTCTTCACGGTGGGGCTGGGCCTCAACAACTGCCCGCGCGGCGCCAGGGCCCGAAACTGCCAGGGCCCCAACGGAACACGCTTCGCCGCTAGCATGAACAATGTGTCGTTTGTGCTGCCCTCCAACTTCTCACTGCTGCAGGCACATCAGCAAGGCTTACGGGGGGTTTTCACCACCGATTTTCCGGCCAGGCCGCCCACGCAATTCGATTACACCGGCAACGTCAGCCGCTCGCTGTGGCAGCCTATGAGAGGCACCAGGTTGTATAAGCTGAAATACGGGGAGGCCGTGCAGGTTGTGTTGCAGGGAACGAGCATCTTCACGGCGGAGAATCATCCCATCCATCTTCATGGCTACGATTTCTACATCGTCGCCGAGGGATTCGGGAATTTCAATCCCACCAGAGATACGCCCAAATTCAATCTGGTGGACCCACCTATGCGGAATACGGCTAGTGTACCTGTTGGTGGTTGGGCCGTCATAAGATTTGTTGCTGATAATCCAGGTTACTTACTTACTTAATTACCATGCATCATTAATCTCTCTCTCTCTCTCTATATATATAATACTATAAGTTAATTAATTTATATTCGAATCAATTAACATATATATATGCAGGAGTCTGGTTGATGCATTGCCACTTGGATGTCCATATCACTTGGGGATTAGCCATGGCCTTCCTCGTCGATAATGGCGTCGGCGAATTGCAAACTTTACAGCCGCCTCCACCAGATCTTCCCCTTTGTTGATTAGAATATATCAGGATTTCCTTCAACAGCCCATGCACCCCAAATTTAACATTTCCCATTCATTCAATTTGTATTGTTTCCCAAAAATTCGGGAATATATAGTTTACTTTCCCTCTTGTTTGTTTGGTTGTATTTGTACTTTCAATGAAACTAGTGTTTCAGCTATACAGTTATTTTTAGAATTTGTGAGAATTTCAAATATATTTTATTTTCATGAAACTGGTGTCTTCTAATATGATGATACCTATTTATTGTATTTATGAATAATTGACACATGTAACATGTTACTAAGGGTTTAATAATGCCAAATGTGAGGATTTATATTTTCCTTAGGTATGTGGTAGTTTATAATAATTATTATTATTATTAAATGAAACGAATTCTTAAATTTTATACTCCTGAGTGGATATTCATAAATTTATTTGGGGATAGAAATATATCCTGAGTGGTATTATCGTAATTGAAAATCAATAAATCCTAATTATTAAAACCCTAATTATGAATCCAGTTAAACCCTAATTAAAATTTAAAGATTTTCAAACACTATTTAAATTGTAACGAATGCTTAATTTATGGGTAAAAAGCTCTTTTATCCCGGATGGGATCCTCTGTCCCATAATTTAGTGTGTACCACCGTGTACCACTCCTATTCTCTTTATTTTATAATTATTTTTTATAAAAATAAAAATTATTATTAGATTATGAACTCTAATTAATATTTATCACTGAAAATTGAAAATTTTAAAAATTATATACCCTAACTTTGAATTAATTAACCCAAATAATCTATTATTAATACAACTAAATATAAAAAAATAATTATAAACCCTACTTGGATGAGTGAACCCTTGATAATTATCTTTATATTATATTAAAGCATAATAAATTAAAATTAAAGAAAAAATAATTAAAAATTATATCAAATTAAGAGTGGTACACGGTGGTACACACTAAATTGTGGGACAGAGGATCTCATTTGCTTTTATCCAATGAATTCTGTCATTTAATGCGCGCAGTGGGCCCATCCGAAGCCCAGTACTCGATTTAACAAAAAGAATAAATATTTTCGGCCCAGGAGGTACATTTGTACGAAAATTGAAAAGGGCAATAGGCGGGGGCGGGCCCCTCCGATTCGAACTCACCGCCTCCACTCCCGCTGTTTTACATTCCAAAACCCCCGCCGGTAAACCTCACTATTTTTTCTCCTTTTCGGAAATCCTTTTGCGGCACAACCAATCCTCCGCCTAGATTTCTCTGCTTCTTGTTTTCAGCTTCGATTCACTGTGTTGGAGTTCGATTTCATGGTATGTCAGCCTCCGGCGAGAATTTGGACCTGAATCTCAGTCTAAATCTACCTCTATCTAGATTGCATTTGGAGAAGCATTCCCTTTCGCAGCAACCGCATCTGAGGCTGCCTTCTCTTTCGCCTCCCGCTGTCGCCACCACCAACTCCAGCAAAGTCACCCCTGATAAGTTTGATGCTCATTGTAGCGGTGATATGATCGCTCAACGATCGCGCTTCTCGCTTCCACCGTCGCACTTGCTGCCTCGGAACAATACGGTCAGTTGTAGTTGGCTCCTTTTTGTGTGTGTTGGTTCCTGGCGTATTACAGTCTTTGTATTTTTGTTAAAATTGTTAAATTTGCTTTGAGCGCTTTTTTCATTTTATTTTCGGCTATTTACAAGCATTAGTTTGGTCTTATAGATGCTCCTGAAAAATTACTTCAGGTATTGCGTTGACTGCGGATTTTCATGGTGAATGTGTAAAAGTTTTACGGTCAATGTATTATTTCTCCTATAGCCTGTATGGTCGTATCTATATTTCTGTTTAGCATTTAATCATCTTTATCAACTCTTTCATGTCAAGTGTGTTTTCTGTGATTTCTTGTGTTGGATTCTTATTTTTTTGTTTCATTGTTTTCCTTATTATTCTGTCTTCCCTTCTTTCTGATCTTCATGTCTCCACACGGCTCAATGATCATTTTAGAACTAGAAGGATCTGTGTTTGTATTTTGTTTTCATGTTCGTGAGCTTGAAATTAGCTGTAATCACAAACTAAGCATGTGTAATTGAAACAAAAAACCAGTGCAACTGTGTAATAAACTACGAGCACAAATGTTCAAGATGATGAAAGTTCTCCAATGGGTATGCATTGAGTATTTCCGAAGTAGCAGCAGTTTTTGTTTATCTGTCTCTGACACATTTAAGTTCATTGAATTTGATCCATCCACAAACATTAGGTTGGAAAATGGATACATTGCGACTAATTTAATGTATTTGTTGACAAAATAGAGTTGGCAATGTGGTTCTAAATGTCCTCTGTTTTTTTTTTATGTGACAAAGTTGGGGATTTTTTGCTTCCAAAGCGTTCCTTTTGGTAGTCTGGAAGTTTATAACATGAAGTGCTTCTTAGGTTGTTCCTTTGGACTCAAATATGGTAGTAACTAGTAAGGTGAGAAAGATTGTTTGACATTGTGAGGCAGATCGCTCATTTTTGAGATGTATTTACAGCATGGATGTTATTAAATGTGATATTTTTCATTGTGTTGAACTTGGGCCCAATTCAGATGCAATTAAAGCATACTCCATAAATGTTATGGAAGGAATATAACATTGAGTCATGCACATGCTCGAATGGTCTTCTTTTTTCTTTTTTTCTTTTTTTTTTAATATAAACTTCTGGGTATTGGTTCTAACCATATTGTTGATGAGACGTATGAATCTAGTAATGATAATGTCTTTCTGAGTTGTGGAGTGCCTCTGAGATTTGAAGGTCATCTAAATGGAAATTTATAAGAACTGTAAAATCTACTTTACATACTCACATTACCTCAGCTATCAAGGAGACCGAGCATGGCTAAGGGTCATACTTTTGACGATTCACCTTATGGAGTTATTACAAGCTATTGTACATTGAGAATCTTAACTTTCTACTCGCATTTTAGGGTGTCTAGATTCTATCTGGAGCTATTAAAGTTTGTAAACTTTGGTGGAGTCTAAAGTTAGATATATTAAAAATGCTTAAATATGAGTATTTGAAATTGGATTGCTTATAAGTATTTAAGTATTCTCAACATGAGTATGGTATTTCCTACAACAATTCTGTTTATTTTTGCGAGTCTCTACAATCTTCACATCTTTTATGTATCATTATGTTCACCAGTCTCACTGGTAATTTATTTTACTTACACAAGTTTTGAGTGTTAATTGCATGTATGTCTCTTTTAAAGTTGTATAATATTAATGTGAAGCCTTTTAACTATTCTTGAAGCAGCCAAATGAACTTGGAAGTGTTGGTGTTAATGCAAGTCTCCAGATTCCTAAACAGGAGGAAGTAGTGAACACATTTTTACTTGGGCCTTCATCTTACGTGGTGGGTGCTAAACGTGTCAGTAAAGCTAAATCTTCAAAAAATGCAAAATCTGTTGTTCAGGAGGCAAAGTTAGGTAAAGTAAAGCTTATATTATCTAGAAATGTGTAATTGATCATTGATTATTAGCAATTTATTTTCTCACTGGTATCCTTTTCCTTGCAGAGTCTATTGATAACTTTAGTTTAAGCAGTTGCCGGTATGATAATTCTTTAGGTGAGCCTTCTTAAAATATATTGTTATAACCACTGTTTTTGAAATTAAGTTTTTGCTAATACGAGGAAGTTAAAGAATGGCAAATCAAACCTTAACTTTTGCAGGCTTATTAACAAAGAAATTTATCAAGCTGATCCAGGGGGCTAAGGATGGCACTCTTGATCTTAACAGAACAGCTGATGTTTTACAGGTATTAGCTTTTTATTAGACAGAATGACAGATGCTCATAAGCATCAACTCCATCAGTATGTTTTGAGCGACACCTTTTTAGTGCTTGTGCCTGATATTGTGGTTAATTGTTTTTGACAACATGCAGGTCCAGAAAAGGAGAATTTATGATATTACGAATGTTCTTGAAGGGATCGGTTTGATAGAGAAAACAACCAAGAATCATATTCGTTGGAAGTATGCTATGTTCACCGTTCTGTACTTGTACATGTCTCATGCTTTTTCTTTTTCCTTCTTTTCATGTAAACCATGTATGGCTTCTTTGTGACAGAGGATTTGAGATGTTTGGTCCTAAAGAGCAAGATGACAAAGTTTCTCACTTGAAGGTGCGACTATAGCATTTCTATGTAATAGTCAATTTAATCAATAATTACTATATTTTTGTACTATTCTTTAAATAATTAATTCATGTGGTGAACTGTCTGTGTTAAACAGGCCACTTACCAATGTATAACATGCTGGACAATAATTGGTCCCATTATCATTTAATGTTAAATGTAGATATAATGTAAAATGTTGTATATAGGTTTCTTTCTTTAAGAAACTTATGTTGCTTATCAAAATTCGTATGTCAATGACAGAACTATTTATCATGACAGGCTGAGGTTGAACTTCTACGTGCAGAAGATCGTAGACTTGATGATTGCATAAGGTATGGTTAATTGAAAGTAAGAACAAATTTCCTGTAATCATAAAGCTTAAAGGTGCTTTGCTAATACCTAACTTTTACACAGGCAGAAACTAGAAGACATTAGGGAACTTACTTCTAATCAAAAGTATGCAGATATTTCCTCTCTTAAATTTTTATGTATATTAGTAGTGAAATTTGGCATCTTAGCTTTCGGTAAATCTGTATTTCTGCAGGAATCTTTTTCTGACGGAGGAAGATATTATGAGTCTTCCACATTTGAGGGTTTGAATTCTCATGACCTCAAGAATTGTTTCATTTCCTTAACTCAAATATTCCACTGACTTGGCATTTTTTTCTGCAACCGCTACAGAATCAAACTGTTATTGCCATTCAAGCTCCTCGTGCAAGCTTTCTGGAAGTACCGGATCCTGATGAGGTGGATAATTCGATGGTCCAGGTTCATAAATTCTTACATTTTTTTGTTGGTTTCTTACTGGTACCATTACCACAGGATATTGGTTTCTCTCAAAAGCAGCATAAACTTATTGTGAGAAGCACAACTGGACCCATTGATGTTTATCTCCTGAGGTACTTAATATTGAGAGCTTGAGAAGTCGATGCATGAACTTAAATAATCTCTTTGATATTTTATCTCTGTACACCTGGACAGATGCATATGAAAAGACACTACAAAGTAGTGAGAAAACCCTTATATCATCACATCACAATTTATGTAGACTTGTGATATCCAATTTGTTATTTCAGCAAAAAGGAACAGAAAAGCAGAGATGGCTCAGCCAAGCGTGCCAAGTTGTTGGATTGTTTGGCCAGGACTAGTAGCAGTAGAGTTGATGAAGCTGATTGGTCTTCAAGTCCTGATACTTCAACGAGCTCCAAAGCATCTGGGTTCCAGAAAATAGTCCCGTTTGATGTTGGTGTAAGTTCGTCTTATGGCTTCAGTTAGTGATTGCTGAGAGAGCTTCTTTATCTTCTTTTAACTGGGCACGACTGCATGCAGATCGATGATGACTACTGGTTGAGATCAGATCATAATGTGAGCATATCGGATTTATGGAGCTCGGAAGAGTTGTAGCATTTCAACACGATGTGCTGACCAACTTGCAGAGGAGGGTAAACGAAGGGTGTACATAACTTGCTATAATTTTATTTCAGTACTACAATTAAAATGGAGTGATGAATCTGGTAAATGAGATCCATCAGTATCTCACAGATTGGCTCGTTAGGTAGAAAATAAGGATAGAGCCTATCATAATAAAATCCCTTTTTTGCGCTTTAAGAATTTAGAATGTAAAAATCTCAAGCATTCAATGCCTAAATAGTGATTACAGTGGATGCCCATCCATTTATCTGTTTCTTTTTATTTTCATATGGAGGATTTGCATATTCATTTCATTTTTGACATTTGCACCAGTAACGAATTTATGCCTTTCGGTATTAAGTGATAGTATTTGTTTGATGTTGGCTTTATAATTAGTTTAATCTATTTTTCCCCTACTTGTATTGTTAAGTACATAAAAACATTAATTAATACTAATGTGGAAGCAATGTCGAACAGCGTTTTCCTTGAAATTTTTATTGAGCGGAGCCTTCTGGGAACGAGTTCATCTGTTAGCCCATGAGCAGCTTGGTTAGTTTATAACTCTAATAATTGAAAATTAAGTTAACAATTCTTCATACGTATTACAACAATTCCGAAAATCGAATGTACAAGGTGCGTCGAATTTTACCGTTTTCTGAAAAATTGAAATCTGAATATTCAAGTTATTGTTATAGATTCTGAACTGCTTAGGCTCGCCTATTGAAATGATATGATAGTGGATATAAAGTGTTCTTCGTGTCATGATGTTTAATAAATCAATTAGGTTTGCCCTCCATCTCCATGTCATGCATGCACCAAAAATATTTTAAATTTCAAAGATTTTAAAATCAAAATTTATGATATATAATAAAAAATTAATTATATAGCATTGATTTAGTTGCTAAAACATTATTTTAATTATACTCATATATTAAACCAATATATATTTGTGTTAACAGTGTGAATTAGCCAAATAAGGAAGTGAAAATTAATAGTTGTCCACCAAGTTAATTTGAATAACTTTTTTGTCAATTTTAAGGTAAAAGGACAAAATTGTCCTTAGTTTGACTTACACGAAATTAGCTAATGTTTTCTCTCTCTCCGTCTCTCTCCCATGTTCATCCTCTTTCTCTCTTCTCTCTGTTTTCTCTATCTCTCCTTTTCTTTGGTGCGACAATGTGTAATTATTTTTTCGATCATCTTCTCCATTTAAATTCGACGATGTTGGTTTCTCTGTTATTTTCTCCAAATACATTTTTTCGGTTTTCTTTGCCATTTAAATACTTGGAAGATCTAATTGTTGTTTCAGTTTCTCCATTAAAATACTTATTATTCAGATTTAGTCATGATAACCCATTCAACTATAATTTGAATACTTATTTTTAGTTGTATTTTAATATGTTACGAACATGGATTATTTGCACCTTTCGTTTCAAGATCTATCACACCAACACTTCACACGAATGGATACGATAAGAAAAAGGCGTTGTCCAGTGATGCTGGTGAATCTGACTAGAGATTGTTGTCTTCTTCACCCCAATACATCTTCATATGCACACTTGGCACGAATGGTGTGAGAGATTTTTTCTTATCACTCGTACCGTGTATATGTGCAACATATCTTGGAACGACTGACACGAATGATGTCAATGGCACCATTCTGGCTAACAATTGATGTGGCAGATCTGGGAATAGATGGTTTTAGTGAACTTTTTAGCACCATTCATTCATGCACTTGGCTCGACAGATATTGGAACGGATGGTACGAAAGAAACCATTCGTACCATTTCATTACAGAACTTTGTAGATCTGAATCTCAATCTTATAATTTTCGTAGATCTAGATCTAGATATGGCGACAATGGAGCAATGATGTAGTTCTCTGAATTTTGGAGAAGAGAATGACGACAGTGGTGATGAAGAAAATCGAAGAAGACGACTTGTCGACGAGAGAAAAGTGGACGAGAAAGAGAGTGTGCGAAAGAGAGAATGTGTAGTACCCCGTTTCCTCGAGCTAAGTTTAGAATAATTTTGAACTTAGATTTAAGATGATTCACGCCGGATTGAGGAAAAAGAATTTATTTAATTCCAACAAAAATGATTTACGAAAGCTTTTGTAATTTTTCAAGTTATTTAAATTTTATTTTGTGCTTTGCATATTAATTTTAAAAAAAATACGAGAGTGATTCCTCTGCCGAGTGATTCCTCTGGCGAGAGTGATTCCTCTGCCGGGTGATTCCTCTGGCGAGTGATTCCTCTGCCGGGTGATTCCTCTGGCGAGTGATTCCTCTGCCGGGTGATTCCTCTGGCGAGTGATTCCTCTGCCGAGTGATTCATCTGGCGAGTGATTCCTCTGGCGAATGATTCATCTGGCGAGTGATTCCTCTGGCGAGTGATTCCTCTGCCGGGTGATTCCTCTGGCGAGTGATTCCTCTGCCGGGTGATTCCTCTGGCGAGTGATTCCTCTGCCGGGTGATTCCTCTGGCGAGTGATTCCTCTGCCGGGTGATTCCTCTGGCGAGTGATTCCTCTGCCGGGTGATTCCTCTGGCGAGTGATTCCTCTGCCGGGTGATTCCTCTGCCGGGTGATTCCTCTGGCGAGTGATTCCTCTGCCGAGTGATTCCTCTGGCGAGTGATTCCTCTGCCGGGTGATTCCTCTGGCGAGTGATTCCTCTGCCGGGTGATTCCTCTGGCGAGTGATTCCTCTGCCGGGTGATTCCTCTCCTCTGCCGAGAGATTCGTCTGGCGAGTGATTCCTCTGGCGAGTGATTCATCTGGCGAGTGATTCCTCTGGCGAGTGATTCCTCTGCCGGGTGATTCCTCTGGCGAGTGATTCCTCTGCCGGGTGATTCCTCTGGCGAGTGATTCCTCTGCCGGGTGATTCCTCTGGCGAGTGATTCCTCTGCCGGGTGATTCCTCTGGCGAGTGATTCCTCTGGCGAGTGATTCCTCTGTCGAGTGACTCCTCTGGCGAAAGCTATCTCGCTGCTCCCCGTGATTTCCCTGGTATCACCATTCCTCTGCTCTGACAGAGAAATCACCTTTCCCCTGCTCTGGTGCGGAACTAACTTTAGAGAGAGAGAGGAGTCAAAGCAAGTGGATAAACATAGTTAACGGATAAGATATTATATGCAAGTGGATAATTAAGCATGTGTTATTTATCCAATACTTGATGGCTAAGTAAATGGGGTTAATAAAACAACACCTTTCTCTTTCATCCCTCATAACAGACGTCTCTTTCCTCTCTCTTCTCTCTCTCCTCTCTCGACTGTCATCACCCAACACCATTGATGAGGTTACTCCACCCTTCTTGGCACATTCATTATCCCTTCGGTAAGAAGTTAAACCATCAACTCCTCATTCAAGCAACAACTAGAACGAATTTCAACCGAAACCTCTTAAGGTTCCCTCTTGAGCCCTTATCTCATTTACTCAACTGTAAATTCAAGCATATCAATGGTGTCATTCCAGTAAACCAACATACCAGTATAAGTTTTGCAAGTGCATACACTCTGTTCGTTTATAATTTTACAAGCATGACATGAAATTGCATTTTTATTTTGCAATAAAGTATTTATGATTTAATTGGTTTTATTTATAATTCCAATTACTAAAGAAAGATGAGTAAGAATATTGTTGGTGTTCTTAACTCAAGAGAAAACGTTTTCAATTATTTATTCTTTAAATTTTGAAAACCCGGCTAAGTGAATCATAGAATATTAAGCACTTCACCGTGACTTAAGATTAGATTCAAGGAGACCTATTGAGAATAGTTTTCTTGTAGGCTTTGAGCAACAGGAGGATTAGCACTGCTATTCCGATTCAGAGATAACGTTAAACGACTGGCTTTGCCTATACAGGTGGGCTTATTTTTCCAAATGTATGATTTAGCTATTGAGCTTAAATGTTCGTGAAAAATAAACTGTTTATCCAATAAAATGTTTATGTGCACTATGCTCTGTTTAAGGCTCGCCACAACGAATCAATTGAGGCTCTCTTATGACCTAACACGTTATTTGAGAATTGTGTACACTGTTAGCTGACTCGGTGGGTTGATCTCCATTCGGGCACTAACTAAGAGGCGTTATAAGGGTGCTTGCTGGATGTGTTCCGAAGCATGTAATATAAGGGCCTGTCTGGGTAGCATCCCGAGGTCAAAAGTAAACTTGTCTGGGTTACGCCCTCAGTTCAAGTAATGGGAGAAATGGATCCGTCGGTGGCTAAAAGGTCTGGGATCACAGCGAGTAACAGAAATGAGTGTGACATCTGCGCGCAAAACTAAGTACATATATATCTATATAAATGAAATATTTTAACATGCTTAGAAGTTCTTTCACTTTAAAAACCTTCTAAGTCATGTCAAGTACGATTGGATAAACTGTTCTTCAGATTATGAAATGTTTTAAAGTTGCAGCCCACTAAGTACATTAGTACTTAGCCCAAATATTTTCAAATGTTTTTCAGGTTGATGGCAGGTGTTGACGGGGAGAGCTGAGGCTAGAGTTCAACTCCGTGTTTTGACTTCCGCTGTAGTACTAGCCTTTATTTGTCTTTCGTTTCCTTGACTTAAGACATTTTGTTATGACTCTGAATGATATCTTTTGATAAGCTTAAACTCTTGACTCTTAAGCATTTTGATTAATGAATGTTGGTTATTCGAAGCATGAAACTAAACTTGTGATCCTGAAGTTGTAATGTTTGTTGATGGATTAGTATCGTTTGGATATCTGTCTTTCTTCATCCAAAGGGGCGAAGCCCGATTTATCATCCCATTATACGTATTTTACAAGGTTTTTCCCTTGTTCATTTCAATGATTTAGTTGCACCTCAGTTATACTTATTCCTTCAGAAATTGGGGTGTGACAGAGTAGTATCAGAGCATAAGTTTTCTTTCATGTCTCTGATAACCAAAAGCTTTTAATGATTAAAGTCTAGATTAGTACCTCTAGACTTCTAAGAAAGATGTTGAACCTCAGCTCGCCGTCACACTGCCGCAAGTAAGATACGTTTTAAAAGTTTCAAAGTTATTAAATATTTTGAGAATTTTCAAGAAGTGCGCGCTTTCAATGAATGATGCTATGTGAATTGTTTAACGCTTTCCATATGCTATAAGTTATGAATTGCAAATCGCTTTCATATTGTTATTTTGAGTCTTCGACTCATATAACCAATGTTATATCGTGTTAGGGACTACCCGAACCCTTAACGATAGTTTCGTGTTTGGGACTACCCGAGCCCTTAACGAATCAATGATAAACGGTCGAGTTTGATTCCTTGAATCTTTCCGGCAAAAGCAAAGTTTTTAAAGAATGGGACATTTATTGTCCACGTGTTTTAAAGGTTTCAAAAGAAACAAACAAATGAATGAACGAATGAGAAAGTTTATGTTATCGTTTTAGGTTCACTGCCTATACGATCAGAATGTTAGGTCCTCTTACGAACGGTTTGAGTACCACCCAAGAATGCCTTGGGAATGTTAGTCGTGATAGGCTTGATCGATTTAAGTAAGGACTGGTAAGATAGAGACGTTAAACATAGATATGTTATAACGTAGAAGCAATGAGATGAGATTAAGAATTCACTAAAGTACTCCACTAAGTTAAGATCAGTTTCCACATAGAGTTAGCCTTCACAGGGTTACACTATAGAAGCAATATACCTTGGGTATATCTATGTATGTATACATGTATGCATGCATGCGGAATGAGTCTCACATTTGTGTTGATATCGTCCGTTAATCAGAATGGCAGATGCACCGAGAGGACGCGGTAGGGGACGAGGACGTGGTCGCGGACGCGGCAGGGGTTTTATCCCTGAACAGCCTATCCCTCAAGTAGCACCTGAGCGTACTGCTGAGGAAAAGTTTCGTAAGGAAAAACCTCCAACGTTTGATGGTCTAGGCGATCCCGCGGACGCCGAGAAATGGGTTAGAGCAGTAGAGCGAATCTTCGGCTACATCCGTCGCGATGACGAAGACAAAGTGACTTGCGCGACTTACCAACTGGTAGACGAAGCCGACTTCTGGTGGGAGTCAGTGAGGCGCACAATGACTGAAGAACAGTGGGAAAATTTCACATGGGAGGATTTTAAGAATGAGTTATACGAGAAGTACATACCGGGATGCTATAGACAGAAGAAACAGAACGAGTTCTGGAATTTGAAGCAAAAGGCTGGGACAGTAACTGAGTATGATAGGGCCTTTAACCAACTGTCAAGGTATGCTCCACTCTTAGTGGATACTGATGAGAAACGCGTAGAGAAATTCAGGAACGGACTGCGCCACGAGATATCAATCTCCCTAGCAAGTCAGGGAGGTCTCACTTACGCACAAACACTGAGCAGGGCTCTCACCATTGAGTCATTGCTACCAAGGGAGAAAGAAAAAGCTCCGGGACAGTCTGGATTTGTACCACCTTAAGATGGTGGTAAAGGAAAAAGAAAATGGAACGAGAGAATGGGTGGAAACCCTGGAAATGGAAATGGATTTGGAAAGAAACCATGGGCTGCCAACCAAAATCAGAATCAGCCTCAGAACCAACAGCATCAAGCAATTATAAAAACACCTTGCCCAAAGTGTCAGAAACTCCATCTGGGAGAATGCCTGAGAGGAATGAATGTCTGCTTTACATGCGGAGAAACTGGGCACTATGCTCCGGCATGTCCAAGGAAGAGAGGAGGAGCACCGCAACAGCCACAGAACCAGGGTCGTGGAGGACATCGGGGGCCACCCCAAAATGCTAGGGCATATGCCCTTAACCAAAATCAAGCAACGGGAAACCAAGGAAACTTGGCAGGTATGATTAATGTCTTTGACGTACCGATAATAGCTTTGTTTGATACTGGAGCGTCCCACTCTTTCATTTCACATGCTGCTTGTAAGAGATTAGAACTGACACCACAATTGGCTGAGACAACTTTAGAGGTTAGCACCCCTGGTGGTGGAAGATTGGCTATTAAAGACGTTATCTCGAACTTAGAGCTGAACATAGGTGCTGAAACGTTTAAGGCAGAATTGTATGTCATCGCTATAATAGATTTTGACATGATCCTAGGGATGGACTGGCTCACTCAAGTCGGTGCCACCATACTGTGTAACGAGAGAAAGATCTCTTTCCAATCCGCTGGAAAGGAGAAAGCAAGTTTTCATGGCATAAGAATGGGAGAAAGAGTACCAGTGATTTCAGCAATGAAGGCCATGAAGATGATAAGGAAGGGAAAATGTCAGGCTTTCCTAGTCAGTTTGACAGGAGAACATGAAGTAGAGAAAACGATCGAAGAAGTTTGCGTGGTTCGAGAGTTCAAAGATATATTTCCTGAAGAATTGCCCGGTTTGCCACCAGACCGACAATTAGAATTCACGGTAGATCTGGAACCTGGAGCAGCACCAGTGTCTAAGGCACCATACAGAATGGCCCCGCCGGAGTTACAAGAATTGAAAGTGCAACTACAAGAATTGTTGGACCTAGGTTTCATACGACCTAGCGTATCACCGTGGGGAGCACCGGTCCTTTTCGTCAAGAAGAAAGATGGCTCACTAAGGATGTGTATCGATTATAGGGAATTGAACAAGCTCACGATAAAGAATAGATATCCTCTTCCGAGGATAGACGACATGTTCGATCAGTTGAGAGGAGCCGGTGTGTTTTCCAAAATTGACCTAAGATCTGGTTACCACCAACTAAGAATGAAAAGAGAAGACATCCCAAAGACAGCGTTTTGAACGCGTTATGGACATTACGAGTTCACCGTGATGCCTTTTGGTTTAACGAATGCCCCAGCAGTCTTCATGGACCTGATGAACAGAGTTTTCCATCAGTATCTCGATAGTTTTGTCTTAGTGTTCATTGACGACATCCTCATATACTCTAAGACTGAAGAGCAACACGAGGAACACTTGCGCATCATACTCGAAACCCTGCGTAATGAGAGACTGTTTGCCAAATTCAGCAAGTGCGAGTTTTGGTTGAAGGAAGTGATGTTTCTCGGCCACATAGTGTCAACTGAAGGAATCAAAGTAGACCCCGCCAAGGTCGAAGCGGTCAAGGAATGGAAGGCACCATCAAATGTCAATGAGATTAGAAGTTTCCTCGGGTTAGCAGGTTACTACAGAAGATTCATCGAAGGATTCTCAAAATTGGCCAGGCCAATGACTCAGCTTTTGAGAAAAGGAACTAAATACGTTTGGTCTGAAGCGTGCGAACAAAGTTTTAAGGAGCTCAAGACTAGGCTGACTACTGCGCCAGTGTTAGCAATACCAAAAGAGAATGAAGAATTCGTGGTGTACACTGACGCCTCGAAACTAGGATTGGGTTGCGTGTTGATGCAAAATCAGAAAGTGATAGCATACGCGTCTAGTCAATTGAAGCCCCATGAGCTTAACTACCCAACTCATGATTTAGAACTAGCAGCCGTCGTGCACGCACTGAAGATTTGGAGACACTACCACTATGGAGTTAGGTGTGAGATCTTTACAGATCATAAGAGTTTGAAGTACTTCTTCGAGCAAAAGGATTTGAACATGAGACAACGAAGATGGCTCGAATTAGTAAAGGATTACGATTGCACCATCAGTTACCATCCAGGAAAAGCGAATGTAGTAGCTAACGCCCTGAGTCGAAAGACGAAGGCTAAGCTAGGGTATTTCATCACCCAGCAGAAGGAACTAATTCGTGACTTCGCCTCCCTCAGTTTAGAGATTGTTCATCCTCCGAACACAGTATCGGGTTGTGTAGCTGCCTTGATAGCTAAACCTGATTTGAGAAAAAGAATTGTGCAAGCACAAAGAGAAGATTGGTTCTTGGAGAAGATGCGTCTCGCTGCAAGAACGAATGAAACGAAAGGATTCTCTGAAGCACATGATAACGCACTTATGGTTGGTGAAAGATTGTGTGTGCCACATAAGGAAGAATTAAAGAACGAGATTATGAGCGAGGCTCATGATACTCCTTACACTGCACATCCAGGCAGCACAAAGATGTACCAGGATTTAAAGAAAATCTTCTGGTGGAAAGGAATGAAAAGAGATGTAGCGTTGTTTGTAGAGCGATGTCTCGCTTGTCAACAAGTAAAGGCCGTGCATCAGAGGCCGTATGGAATGCTGCAACCACTACCAATCCCCGAGTGGAAGTGGGAACACATCAACATGGACTTCGTAGTGAGCCTACCGAAGTCGGCACGTGGAAACACTGCAATTTGGGTCATAGTGGACCGATTATCAAAGTCAGCGCACTTTCTGCCAATTCAAATGACTTTTGGATTGGAGATACTTGCAAAGTTATATATCAAAGAGATAGTACGCCTTCACGGTGTACCTGTATCTATCACGTCAGATCGTGACACCAGATTCACATCGCGTTTCTGGAAAGGTTTACAAGAAGCAATAGGCACTCAGCTGAATTTCAGCACAGCGTACCACCCTCAGACTGACGGGCAGTCAGAAAGAACAATTCAGATTCTAGAAGATATGTTGCGAACGATTGTCGCAGACAAAGGTGGAAGTTGGGAGGATTTGTTACCTCTCGTGGAATTCGCTTATAACAACAGTTATCAAGCAACAATTGGAATGGCTCCATATGAGGCTTTGTATGGCCGAAAATGTCGATCACCACTTTACTGGGATGAAGTGGGTGAAAGAAAGCTGTTAGGTCCTGACCTGGTCCAACAGATGGTTGAGAAAGTCGACCACATCAAGCAAAGAATTAAAGAAGCTCAAGATAGACAAAAGTCTTACGCTGATAAACGCCGATCAGAGTTAGAATTCAATGTTGGGGATCGAGTTTTCCTCAAAAGTTTCTCCCTCAAAGGGAGTTATACGTTTCGGGAAAAGGGGCAAGTTACGACCCCGTTATATAGGACCTTTTGAGATCCTAGATAAGATAGGCCCCGTAGCCTATAGGTTGGCTTTGCAGCCCAGTATTGGAGACGTGCACAATGTGTTTCATGTCTCTCAGTTAAGAAAGTATGTGTTTGATCCAAAACATGTGATTAAGCACGATGAAGTAGTCCTAGCCCAGGACTTAAGTTATGAAGAGAAACCAGTCCAGATACTTGATCGCAAGGTTCAAGTTCTACGGAACAAGAACATTGTTCTTGTCAAAGTGAAATGGAACCATCACGGGATGGAAGAGGCCACATGGGAACTTGAAGATTCAATGAAAGTCAAGTATCCCGAGCTAGATTACCAAGGTATGTAATTTCGGGGACGAAATTTTCTTTAAGGAGGGAGGGATGTAGTACCCCGTTTCCTCGAGCTAAGTTTAGAATAATTTTGAACTTAGATTTAAGATAATTCACGCCGGATTGAGGAAAAAGAATTTATTTAATTCCAACAAAAATGATTTACGAAAGCTTTTATAATTTTTCAAGTTATTTAAATTTTATTTTGTGCTTTGCATATTAATTTAAAAAAAATACGAGAGTGATTCCTCTGCCGAGTGATTCCTCTGGCGAGAGTGATTCCTCTGCCGGGTGATTCCTCTGGCGAGTGATTCCTCTGCCGGGTGATTCCTCTGGCGAGTGATTCCTCTGCCGGGTGATTCCTCTGGCGAGTGATTCCTCTGGTGAGTGATTCATCTGGCGAGTGATTCCTCTGGCGAGTGATTCCTCTGCCGAGTGATTCCTCTGCCGAGTGATTCCTCTGGCGAGTGATTCCTCTGGCGAGTGATTCCTCTGCCGAGTGATTCCTCTGGCGAGTGATTCCTCTGCCGGGTGATTCCTCTGGCGAGTGATTCCTCTGCCGGGTGATTCCTCTGGCGAGTGATTCCTCTGGCGAGTGATTCCTCTGTCGAGTGACTCCTCTGGCGAAAGCTATCTCGCTGCTCCCCGTGATTTCCCTGGTATCACCATTCCTCTGCTCTGACAGAGAAATCACCTTTCCCCTGCTCTGGTGCGGAACTAACTTTAGAGAGAGAGAGGAGTCAAAGCAAGTGGATAAACATAGTTAACGGATAAGATATTATATGCAAGTGGATAATTAAGCATGTGTTATTTATCCAATACTTGATGGCTAAGTAAATGGGGTTAATAAAACAACACCTTTCTCTTTCATCCCTCATAACAGACGTCTCTTTCCTCTCTCTTCTCTCTCTCCTCTCTCGACTGTCATCACCCAACACCATTGATGAGGTTACTCCACCCTTCTTGGCACATTCATTATCCCTTCGGTAAGAAGTTAAACCATCAACTCCTCATTCAAGCAACAACTAGAACGAATTTCAACCGAAACCTCTTAAGGTTCCCTCTTGAGCCCTTATCTCATTTACTCAACTGTAAATTCAAGCATATCAATGGTGTCATTCCAGTAAACCAACATACCAGTATAAGTTTTGCAAGTGCATACACTCTGTTCGTTTATAATTTTACAAGCATGACATGAAATTGCATTTTTATTTTGCAATAAAGTATTTATGATTTAATTGGTTTTATTTATAATTCCAATTACTAAAGAAAGATGAGTAAGAATATTGTTGGTGTTCTTAACTCAAGAGAAAACGTTTTCAATTATTTATTCTTTAAATTTTGAAAACCCGGCTAAGTGAATCATAGAATATTAAGCACTTCACCGTGACTTAAGATTAGATTCAAGGAGACCTATTGAGAATAGTTTTCTTGTAGGCTTTGAGCAACAGGAGGATTAGCACTGCTATTCCGATTCAGAGATAACGTTAAACGACTGGCTTTGCCTATACAGGTGGGCTTATTTTTCCAAATGTATGATTTAGCTATTGAGCTTAAATGTTCGTGAAAAATAAACTGTTTATCCAATAAAATGTTTATGTGCACTATGCTCTGTTTAAGGCTCGCCACAACGAATCAATTGAGGCTCTCTTATGACCTAACACGTTATTTGAGAATTGTGTACACTGTTAGCTGACTCGGTGGGTTGATCTCCATTCGGGCACTAACTAAGAGGCGTTATAAGGGTGCTTGCTGGATGTGTTCCGAAGCATGTAATATAAGGGCCTGTCTGGGTAGCATCCCGAGGTCAAAAGTAAACTTGTCTGGGTTACGCCCTCAGTTCAAGTAATGGGAGAAATGGATCCGTCGGTGGCTAAAAGGTCTGGGATCACAGCGAGTAACAGAAATGAGTGTGACATCTGCGCGCAAAACTAAGTACATATATATCTATATAAATGAAATATTTTAACATGCTTAGAAGTTCTTTCACTTTAAAAACCTTCTAAGTCATGTCAAGTACGATTGGATAAACTGTTCTTCAGATTATGAAATGTTTTAAAGTTGCAGCCCACTAAGTACATTAGTACTTAGCCCAAATATTTTCAAATGTTTTTCAGGTTGATGGCAGGTGTTGACGGGGAGAGCTGAGGCTAGAGTTCAACTCCGTGTTTTGACTTCCGCTGTAGTACTAGCCTTTATTTGTCTTTCGTTTCCTTGACTTAAGACATTTTGTTATGACTCTGAATGATATCTTTTGATAAGCTTAAACTCTTGACTCTTAAGCATTTTGATTAATGAATGTTGGTTATTCGAAGCATGAAACTAAACTTGTGATCCTGAAGTTGTAATGTTTGTTGATGGATTAGTATCGTTTGGATATCTGTCTTTCTTCATCCAAAGGGGCGAAGCCCGATTTATCATCCCATTATACGTATTTTACAAGGTTTTTCCCTTGTTCATTTCAATGATTTAGTTGCACCTCAGTTATACTTATTCCTTCAGAAATTGGGGTGTGACAGAGTAGTATCAGAGCATAAGTTTTCTTTCATGTCTCTGATAACCAAAAGCTTTTAATGATTAAAGTCTAGATTAGTACCTCTAGACTTCTAAGAAAGATGTTGAACCTCAGCTCGCCGTCACACTGCCACAAGTAAGATACGTTTTAAAAGTTTCAAAGTTATTAAATATTTTGAGAATTTTCAAGAAGTGCGCGCTTTCAATGAATGATGCTATGTGAATTGTTTAACGCTTTCCATATGCTATAAGTTATGAATTGCAAATCGCTTTCATATTGTTATTTTGAGTCTTCGACTCATATAACCAATGTTATATCGTGTTAGGGACTACCCGAACCCTTAACGATAGTTTCGTGTTTGGGACTACCCGAGCCCTTAACGAATCAATGATAAACGGTCGAGTTTGATTCCTTGAATCTTTCCGGCAAAAGCAAAGTTTTTAAAGAATGGGACATTTATTGTCCACGTGTTTTAAAGGTTTCAAAAGAAACAAACAAATGAATGAACGAATGAGAAAGTTTATGTTATCGTTTTAGGTTCACTGCCTATACGATCAGAATGTTAGGTCCTCTTACGAACGGTTTGAGTACCACCCAAGAATGCCTTGGGAATGTTAGTCGTGATAGGCTTGATCGATTTAAGTAAGGACTGGTAAGATAGAGACGTTAAACATAGATATGTTATAACGTAGAAGCAATGAGATGAGATTAAGAATTCACTAAAGTACTCCACTAAGTTAAGATCAGTTTCCACATAGAGTTAGCCTTCACAGGGTTACACTATAGAAGCAATATACCTTGGGTATATCTATGTATGTATACATGTATGCATGCATGCGGAATGAGTCTCACATTTGTGTTGATATCGTCCGTTAATCAGAATGGCAGATGCACCGAGAGGACGCGGTAGGGGACGAGGACGTGGTCGCGGACGCGGCAGGGGTTTTATCCCTGAACAGCCTATCCCTCAAGTAGCACCTGAGCGTACTGCTGAGGAAAAGTTTCGTAAGGAAAAACCTCCAACGTTTGATGGTCTAGGCGATCCCGCGGACGCCGAGAAATGGGTTAGAGCAGTAGAGCGAATCTTCGGCTACATCCGTCGCGATGACGAAGACAAAGTGACTTGCGCGACTTACCAACTGGTAGACGAAGCCGACTTCTGGTGGGAGTCAGTGAGGCGCACAATGACTGAAGAACAGTGGGAAAATTTCACATGGGAGGATTTTAAGAATGAGTTATACGAGAAGTACATACCGGGATGCTATAGACAGAAGAAACAGAACGAGTTCTGGAATTTGAAGCAAAAGGCTGGGACAGTAACTGAGTATGATAGGGCCTTTAACCAACTGTCAAGGTATGCTCCACTCTTAGTGGATACTGATGAGAAACGCGTAGAGAAATTCAGGAACGGACTGCGCCACGAGATATCAATCTCCCTAGCAAGTCAGGGAGGTCTCACTTACGCACAAACACTGAGCAGGGCTCTCACCATTGAGTCATTGCTACCAAGGGAGAAAGAAAAAGCTCCGGGACAGTCTGGATTTGTACCACCTTAAGATGGTGGTAAAGGAAAAAGAAAATGGAACGAGAGAATGGGTGGAAACCCTGGAAATGGAAATGGATTTGGAAAGAAACCATGGGCTGCCAACCAAAATCAGAATCAGCCTCAGAACCAACAGCATCAAGCAATTATAAAAACACCTTGCCCAAAGTGTCAGAAACTCCATCTGGGAGAATGCCTGAGAGGAATGAATGTCTGCTTTACATGCGGAGAAACTGGGCACTATGCTCCGGCATGTCCAAGGAAGAGAGGAGGAGCACCGCAACAGCCACAGAACCAGGGTCGTGGAGGACATCGGGGGCCACCCCAAAATGCTAGGGCATATGCCCTTAACCAAAATCAAGCAACGGGAAACCAAGGAAACTTGGCAGGTATGATTAATGTCTTTGACGTACCGATAATAGCTTTGTTTGATACTGGAGCGTCCCACTCTTTCATTTCACATGCTGCTTGTAAGAGATTAGAACTGACACCACAATTGGCTGAGACAACTTTAGAGGTTAGCACCCCTGGTGGTGGAAGATTGGCTATTAAAGACGTTATCTCGAACTTAGAGCTGAACATAGGTGCTGAAACGTTTAAGGCAGAATTGTATGTCATCGCTATAATAGATTTTGACATGATCCTAGGGATGGACTGGCTCACTCAAGTCGGTGCCACCATACTGTGTAACGAGA
This sequence comes from Salvia miltiorrhiza, assembly GCF_028751815.1. Taxonomy (NCBI): domain Eukaryota; kingdom Viridiplantae; phylum Streptophyta; class Magnoliopsida; order Lamiales; family Lamiaceae; genus Salvia; species Salvia miltiorrhiza. Next base: position 63,789,604 of record NC_080388.1, on the reverse strand, counting down.
GAAAGATCTCTTTCCAATCCGCTGGAAAGGAGAAAGCAAGTTTTCATGGCATAAGAATGGGAGAAAGAGTACCAGTGATTTCAGCAATGAAGGCCATGAAGATGATAAGGAAGGGAAAATGTCAGGCTTTCCTAGTCAGTTTGACAGGAGAACATGAAGTAGAGAAAATGATCGAAGAAGTTTGCGTGGTTCGAGAGTTCAAAGATATATTTCCTGAAGAATTGCCCGGTTTGCCACCAGACCGACAATTAGAATTCACGGTAGATCTGGAACCTGGAGCAGCACCAGTGTCTAAGGCACCATACAGAATGGCCCCGCCGGAGTTACAAGAATTGAAAGTGCAACTACAAGAATTGTTGGACCTAGGTTTCATACGACCTAGCGTATCACCGTGGGGAGCACCGGTCCTTTTCGTCAAGAAGAAAGATGGCTCACTAAGGATGTGTATCGATTATAGGGAATTGAACAAGCTCACGATAAAGAATAGATATCCTCTTCCGAGGATAGACGACATGTTCGATCAGTTGAGAGGAGCCGGTGTGTTTTCCAAAATTGACCTAAGATCTGGTTACCACCAACTAAGAATGAAAAGAGAAGACATCCCAAAGACAGCGTTTCGAACGCGTTATGGACATTACGAGTTCACCGTGATGCCTTTTGGTTTAACGAATGCCCCAGCAGTCTTCATGGACCTGATGAACAGAGTTTTCCATCAGTATCTCGATAGTTTTGTCTTAGTGTTCATTGACGACATCCTCATATACTCTAAGACTGAAGAGCAACACGAGGAACACTTGCGCATCATACTCGAAACCCTGCGTAATGAGAGACTGTTTGCCAAATTCAGCAAGTGCGAGTTTTGGTTGAAGGAAGTGATGTTTCTCGGCCACATAGTGTCAACTGAAGGAATCAAAGTAGACCCCGCCAAGGTCGAAGCGGTCAAGGAATGGAAGGCACCATCAAATGTCAATGAGATTAGAAGTTTCCTCGGGTTAGCAGGTTACTACAGAAGATTCATCGAAGGATTCTCAAAATTGGCCAGGCCAATGACTCAGCTTTTGAGAAAAGGAACTAAATACGTTTGGTCTGAAGCGTGCGAACAAAGTTTTAAGGAGCTCAAGACTAGGCTGACTACTGCGCCAGTGTTAGCAATACCAAAAGAGAATGAAGAATTCGTGGTGTACACTGACGCCTCGAAACTAGGATTGGGTTGCGTGTTGATGCAAAATCAGAAAGTGATAGCATACGCGTCTAGTCAATTGAAGCCCCATGAGCTTAACTACCCAACTCATGATTTAGAACTAGCAGCCGTCGTGCACGCACTGAAGATTTGGAGACACTACCACTATGGAGTTAGGTGTGAGATCTTTACAGATCATAAGAGTTTGAAGTACTTCTTCGAGCAAAAGGATTTGAACATGAGACAACGAAGATGGCTCGAATTAGTAAAGGATTACGATTGCACCATCAGTTACCATCCAGGAAAAGCGAATGTAGTAGCTAACGCCCTGAGTCGAAAGACGAAGGCTAAGCTAGGGTATTTCATCACCCAGCAGAAGGAACTAATTCGTGACTTCGCCTCCCTCAGTTTAGAGATTGTTCATCCTCCGAACACAGTATCGGGTTGTGTAGCTGCCTTGATAGCTAAACCTGATTTGAGAAAAAGAATTGTGCAAGCACAAAGAGAAGATTGGTTCTTGGAGAAGATGCGTCTCGCTGCAAGAACGAATGAAACGAAAGGATTCTCTGAAGCACATGATAACGCACTTATGGTTGGTGAAAGATTGTGTGTGCCACATAAGGAAGAATTAAAGAACGAGATTATGAGCGAGGCTCATGATACTCCTTACACTGCACATCCAGGCAGCACAAAGATGTACCAGGATTTAAAGAAAATCTTCTGGTGGAAAGGAATGAAAAGAGATGTAGCGTTGTTTGTAGAGCGATGTCTCGCTTGTCAACAAGTAAAGGCCGTGCATCAGAGGCCGTATGGAATGCTGCAACCACTACCAATCCCCGAGTGGAAGTGGGAGCACATCAACATGGACTTCGTAGTGAGCCTACCGAAGTCGGCACGTGGAAACACTGCAATTTGGGTCATAGTGGACCGATTATCAAAGTCAGCGCACTTTCTGCCAATTCAAATGACTTTTGGATTGGAGATACTTGCAAAGTTATATATCAAAGAGATAGTACGCCTTCACGGTGTACCTGTATCTATCACGTCAGATCGTGACACCAGATTCACATCGCGTTTCTGGAAAGGTTTACAAGAAGCAATAGGCACTCAGCTGAATTTCAGCACAGCGTACCACCCTCAGACTGACGGGCAGTTAGAAAGAACAATTCAGATTCTAGAAGATATGTTGCGAACGATTGTCGCAGACAAAGGTGGAAGTTGGGAGGATTTGTTACCTCTCGTGGAATTCGCTTATAACAACAGTTATCAAGCAACAATTGGAATGGCTCCATATGAGGCTTTGTATGGCCGAAAATGTCGATCACCACTTTACTGGGATGAAGTGGGTGAAAGAAAGCTGTTAGGTCCTGACCTGGTCCAACAGATGGTTGAGAAAGTCGACCACATCAAGCAAAGAATTAAAGAAGCTCAAGATAGACAAAAGTCTTACGCTGATAAACGCCGATCAGAGTTAGAATTCAATGTTGGGGATCGAGTTTTCCTCAAAAGTTTCTCCCTCAAAGGGAGTTATACGTTTCGGGAAAAGGGGCAAGTTACGACCCCGTTATATAGGACCTTTTGAGATCCTAGATAAGATAGGCCCCGTAGCCTATAGGTTGGCTTTGCAGCCCAGTATTGGAGACGTGCACAATGTGTTTCATGTCTCTCAGTTAAGAAAGTATGTGTTTGATCCAAAACATGTGATTAAGCACGATGAAGTAGTCCTAGCCCAGGACTTAAGTTATGAAGAGAAACCAGTCCAGATACTTGATCGCAAGGTTCAAGTTCTACGGAACAAGAACATTGTTCTTGTCAAAGTGAAATGGAACCATCACGGGATGGAAGAGGCCACATGGGAACTTGAAGATTCAATGAAAGTCAAGTATCCCGAGCTAGATTACCAAGGTATGTAATTTCGGGGACGAAATTTTCTTTAAGGAGGGAGGGATGTAGTACCCCGTTTCCTCGAGCTAAGTTTAGAATAATTTTGAACTTAGATTTAAGATAATTCACGCCGGATTGAGGAAAAAGAATTTATTTAATTCCAACAAAAATGATTTACGAAAGCTTTTATAATTTTTCAAGTTATTTAAATTTTATTTTGTGCTTTGCATATTAATTTAAAAAAAATACGAGAGTGATTCCTCTGCCGAGTGATTCCTCTGGCGAGAGTGATTCCTCTGCCGGGTGATTCCTCTGGCGAGTGATTCCTCTGCCGGGTGATTCCTCTGGCGAGTGATTCCTCTGCCGGGTGATTCCTCTGGCGAGTGATTCCTCTGGTGAGTGATTCATCTGGCGAGTGATTCCTCTGGCGAGTGATTCCTCTGCCGAGTGATTCCTCTGCCGAGTGATTCCTCTGGCGAGTGATTCCTCTGGCGAGTGATTCCTCTGCCGAGTGATTCCTCTGGCGAGTGATTCCTCTGCCGGGTGATTCCTCTGGCGAGTGATTCCTCTGCCGGGTGATTCCTCTGGCGAGTGATTCCTCTGGCGAGTGATTCCTCTGTCGAGTGACTCCTCTGGCGAAAGCTATCTCGCTGCTCCCCGTGATTTCCCTGGTATCACCATTCCTCTGCTCTGACAGAGAAATCACCTTTCCCCTGCTCTGGTGCGGAACTAACTTTAGAGAGAGAGAGGAGTCAAAGCAAGTGGATAAACATAGTTAACGGATAAGATATTATATGCAAGTGGATAATTAAGCATGTGTTATTTATCCAATACTTGATGGCTAAGTAAATGGGGTTAATAAAACAACACCTTTCTCTTTCATCCCTCATAACAGACGTCTCTTTCCTCTCTCTTCTCTCTCTCCTCTCTCGACTGTCATCACCCAACACCATTGATGAGGTTACTCCACCCTTCTTGGCACATTCATTATCCCTTCGGTAAGAAGTTAAACCATCAACTCCTCATTCAAGCAACAACTAGAACGAATTTCAACCGAAACCTCTTAAGGTTCCCTCTTGAGCCCTTATCTCATTTACTCAACTGTAAATTCAAGCATATCAATGGTGTCATTCCAGTAAACCAACATACCAGTATAAGTTTTGCAAGTGCATACACTCTGTTCGTTTATAATTTTACAAGCATGACATGAAATTGCATTTTTATTTTGCAATAAAGTATTTATGATTTAATTGGTTTTATTTATAATTCCAATTACTAAAGAAAGATGAGTAAGAATATTGTTGGTGTTCTTAACTCAAGAGAAAACGTTTTCAATTATTTATTCTTTAAATTTTGAAAACCCGGCTAAGTGAATCATAGAATATTAAGCACTTCACCGTGACTTAAGATTAGATTCAAGGAGACCTATTGAGAATAGTTTTCTTGTAGGCTTTGAGCAACAGGAGGATTAGCACTGCTATTCCGATTCAGAGATAACGTTAAACGACTGGCTTTGCCTATACAGGTGGGCTTATTTTTCCAAATGTATGATTTAGCTATTGAGCTTAAATGTTCGTGAAAAATAAACTGTTTATCCAATAAAATGTTTATGTGCACTCTGCTCTGTTTAAGGCTCGCCACAACGAATCAATTGAGGTTCTCTTATGACCTAACACGTTATTTGAGAATTGTGTACACTGTTAGCTGACTCGGTGGGTTGATCTCCATTCGGGCACTAACTAAGAGGCGTTATAAGGGTGCTTGCTGGATGTGTTCCGAAGCATGTAATGTAAGGGCCTGTCTGGGTAGCATCCCGAGGTCAAAAGTAAACTTGTCTGGGTTACGCCCTCTGTTCAAGTAATGGGAGAAATGGATCCGTCGGTGGCTAAAAGGTCCGGGATCACAGCGAGTAACAGAAATGAGTGTGACATCTGCGCGCAAAACTAAGTACATATATATATATATAAATGAAATATTTTAACATGCTTAGAAGTTCTTTCACTTTAAAAACCTTCTAAGTCATGTCAAGTACGATTGGATAAACTGTTCTTCAGATTATGAAATGTTTTAAAGTTGCAGCCCACTAAGTACATTAGTACTTAGCCCAAATATTTTCAAATGTTTTTCAGGTTGATGGCAGGTGTTGACGGGGAGAGCTGAGGCTAGAGTTCAACTCCGTGTTTTGACTTCCGCTGTAGTACTAGCCTTTATTTGTCTTTCGTTTCCTTGACTTAAGACATTTTGTTATGACTCTGAATGATATCTTTTGATAAGCTTAAACTCTTGACTCTTAAGCATTTTGATTAATGAATGTTGGTTATTCGAAGCATGAAACTAAACTTGTGGTCCTGAAGTTGTAATGTTTGTTGATGGATTAGTATCGTTTGGATGTCTGTCTTTCTTCATCCAAAGGGGCGAAGCCCGATTTATCATCCCATTATACGTATTTTACAAGGTTTTTCCCTTGTTCATTTCAATGATTTAGTTGCACCTCAGTTATACTTATTCCTTTAGAAATTGGGGTGTGACAGAATGTGAGGGAGAAAGATAGAGTGTGCGTGTTTAGTACAACGAATTTTATGGACAATATAATTTTGTTCAAAATACTAAAAGTTGGCTAAAAATTAAATAATTTAAGTTGATGTAATCAACTTATATGTAACCAATTTTTAGGGTGGATAGTTTTCTCCAAACATAATGAAATCTTTGTCGGACATTGTAATATTGTATTTTCACTCCAAATTATGATAATATTATTATGAGGTCTTTTAATGTACAGAAACGATCATTTACCCACCGTGGACAAGCATAACGTACCCACTACTGATGTGATAATTTCAATTAAAAAAGAGAATTGATAAAATTTACTCTAATTAAAATTGCAATATCAGTGGTAGGCAAGTTATGCTTTATCCACGATGAATTAGTGATCGTTTCTATTTTGGTATAATAGTATTTTTCTATATTGCATTGTTTTCTCTTATCTTCAAGAAAAAATAATACTAAAATATGATAAATTTTCTTAATTTTCGTTCTCTTATAGTATTAATTTTATGATAAATTTGAAACAAAAAAGAAGATACCCTTAGAAGTTAATGGCGTTTTGTTCATTCTTCTTCTAGGTTGGACCATTAATAGCTTATTTATTTATTTATTTATTTTACTTGGACCATTAATAGCTTATACACGAAGTTATATCATTGAAATAAGTGTAATATTATACGGCTAATTTAATAGGTCCTACTATTTGTTTAGTGAGATAATTAAATATCAAATTATGAGATCCCAACCATGTGAAATCCCATGATGTTAGTGTTTACTTTGAAGGATTAGCTTTGATAGATAAAAATATTGAGACTAATTCCTTATTTACTTAGATGAATTAAAACTTTGAGATATCTCAATGTCCTTGATTATTTTTATCATTCAAGCTAATTTTGATTGATTCTTATTCAAGCTAGTTTTACTTTATTCTTTTCCCATGAAAAAAATGGGATTAGAAAAATCCTTCTCTTAAGGATAAAAATACTGAATTATGCATATAATCAATCATGCAAAATAAACGCCCCTTAAAAAAATGATCCGTTCTCTTTAAATGTAAACTTTTATGAAAAAGAAAAAAAAAGAAAGAAAAGAGAAGAAACGATGAAAAAAATTATCATGCCATTTTTTTACTCATATTTTCTATTAAAAAAATATGAAAAAATATTAACACACCATTACTCTATAATAATATTATCATGTAATTGAGTGAAAAGGAAGAACAAAGAGCTACCCAAATTTCTTTCCATGTTGCCAAAAAAAATTATCCACCTTACAATGAAAAAAGTAAAAATTGGTCAGAATATATAATTCCCACCATTTTCAATAAAAGAGAAGGCACCGTAAATGAAAAAAAGAAAAAGAAAAAGAAAAGATTCCAAAAGTACGACCACAAAATTGAAATTCAAAGAAATGAATGATACCCAACCTAATGAAACGTTGCTGGGCACTTGGGACCTGTTCTAACAGAGGGAGAAATTGATTTGGAATTTTTATTTGTTTGAATTATGAAACTATAGCTTGTATTGTTGACAGTGGCAGAATGTATATCAACATCAACAACCCAACAACACTATCCCATTCACCTTGCAAGTAATTACATGTTGAATAACTACTCTCCTTGTTTCAGCGATCCGATGATGGAGCACGTGTTCTCCGAGACCTAGCTCGTGTCACTCGGACAGGTTCTTCCATGACTACTTCTTGTGGGGGAGGTTGCGCGGCGGCTTCCTTTGGTACCGGAGGGACTGAATCAACTTGCATTACCTGAACTTCACTGGAAGTCGAAGATTTTGCCGTTTCAACAAGGGGCAGGGTTGGAGTGGTTTTTTGTTCACTCAAGACCGCAGGCACAGCTTTAGCTTTTGAATCTTGCAAAGGCCCTGCTTCATCTGTTGAGTCATCTAGCTGCTCGCTCAAAGACGCATCGGAAGCAGGAGATCCGGGTTGTCCATTTTGTGGCTGCGAAGCAACAGTCGATGTGCGGGTCGATGGCATTCCAGGTTTCTCGACTCTCTGCAATGTAGATAAAAAAAACTGAGTTAGTACTAGTTGTGGCTGAACCGAACAAAGGTTAAGACCATATACCAAAATAATTTTTGAAAAAATAAAATAAAAGAAAATGAGAAAAAACCGATAAACAAATTACTGACATGTTGTCAACATAAACTGGAAATGATCATATGATTGTCCATCTCATAGCAACTGAAGTTGTGATCTTCTATAGTCTTAGTTCCAATGAAAGTAAAGACTTGACTACTTGCGATACCAAAAGTGGAAAGCACACCACACAACTTAAGCATTTCAAGAATACTAATAAAATTAGATTGTGAGTGCATCTATTTAACGTGATCTGGCTTCAAGATTCACAACCGTGAACAAAGAACATTATGGGTTTTAGATATTAGATGCATGATCTGGGTTTGAGACTACATAAAGGGCAAGACTTTTGTCAAATGCATAAGATATTGCTGCTTCACAATATAAGAATTTAGAGTAGGAAACCAAAGCATTCAACCACAGTTCAATTCCATAGAACAAAAACTAGAAATCCAGAAACAAGAATTGCCATAACTGTAAACAGATGGTATGGTTGAACTTGAACCAAAGTAGTCCAGAAATAACGTATTCCAGTACATACCTGAACTGGTCGAGGTGGAGTTGACTGTGAAGCAATATACTGCAGAATATCAAAAATTCTAGTCTGACCATAGTTCGCAACCTTCTGCCAGTATGAGACAGCCATATCTCCAGCTCTTAACCTTAGCTCTAACAAATTACGATCAATTTCTGTCTCATGCTTAGCAACATATGGTCTAAAAAAGGAGTCATAAACATAAGCAGTTCCCTGAAATCAATTTAGTGAAGGAAACATATGAATAGAATGCACAATTGAGGTAACAATTGAAATAGGCAAAAGATTACATAAAGAAGATTGTCACCTTAGTTTTTGGAAACCATAAGTATATAAAGAAGGCCAACTTAGCTTCACCATACATTGGAACCCTTCAAAAAATATTTATAGATCAGAAAAAAATTAACAAAAACAATTAACTTTGTAGCACCTGAAGCATTGACAATTTACCAGCCAATGAACATGTCACCAATCCTTTCACATACAGTCAATCCAGCCACCAAAATCCTGAAAGTTAAACATGAAGCACCACCTTAAAAAATATAAACTAAATTATCTGGATGATGAACTGGATATAATAGTAAATAACTATACCAGTACTGGCACCAAAACCGAAGTTGGCTAATGTCAGGCTTATTCATCTCCACAGTTTTAAAGCATTCATATGCAGGATAAACATAGCCAAATATCAGCCTGCAAGAAGTCTAGAAACTAAGTAACATGTGCAAATGGAAATGAATGTGACTAAATCTTTAATGGAGTAAAAGAGTGCACGTGGTTCATACACAAGTGCTCTAGTGAGAAAAGATCCAATCATCTTGAGCCCCTGTCATAGATAAATATTTATAAGGTCAAGTCAGCACTTCAGTGAATCAGAAAATAGCTCACAAAAAAAAGGGGGGGAAACCAAAGAATAATAAGCTTGCAAGCATAAAGTTTGGTATAAATCTCAAGTAACCAGGGAAACATTATGCTGTCGTCTATCTTTTACTTCTAAACACAGCTTTTAAAAGTCACAAGTACCCCCTTGATTCTGCTTGAGATTTGTATTCAGGCAACTTTCTACAAGAAACTTTAGTTGCAATTAGAGTGAAATGAAACATGATTTAGTGATTTAGTAGGTATTTATATCTGCAAATAACAGAAAACTTTATAGACAATCACCGTTTATCTTTCTCTAATATCACATCTTGCATATTTAATATTCTAAATAAAGAACCCCCAATTGATACAAAGCATACAAGACACAAATCAGTTTGCACGCATGCTAATCACTCATTTTTATTAGCAAAACCAAGATCCAAACTGAACATCAAACCACTATAAATTCCAGCTACACTTGATCTTACCCAAAAGGCCAACAAATGGTACAAAACCACAAAATCCTGCTAATTCTGACCAATTCATCTCATTTAGCATTCAAATGTCCACCAAGCTACAACTGAAACGTCGGCCATAATGGGGACTGAAAACTGAAATGTAATATCTCTAAATTAGTTCGTGAAATGCGGTATTCCTCCATCTGTGGCCACCAATAATGACAAACTGCGCCATATATTTTTCTAAACCTATTCCGACCGCAATTTCCAGAGTCCACGAAATATCATCTAGGACAGTTGAATCAGAACCTTAAAATCTTTTCATAAAGAGAAAGGAGAAGAAAATCAGATTACAAACCTAAGCGGCAATTCACAAAATAATTCAACCACATCCGAAAATGCACGAGGCACATAATACACTTTGAACAGACAAATAACAAAATATTGATGATTGAAAACAATCGAGAATCAAAAAACTGTATAAGTTTTTTGAAACGAGAGATTCAGCAACAGTAAACTAAAGCCGGTACAACGCAGAGTCCAAAAGATAGGAAATGACCGTTTGCTGAGCGTCGCGAAGATGAGCGCAGAGACTAGGTAAGAAGTGGGATTGGACAATTGCGATTATATCGCCGCCGCACAACAAGTGGAGCCGTCGCGGTGAAGCGTTGGAGCGTCGGCTGGGGTAGAGTGAGAAGACGAGAAGGGGACCAGATTTTGACGGTAACGTTTTGAAATCCTGTGTATTTCCCAGAGCCTTTATTTTGAGTTTCTCAAGGGTTATAATGTGGAGGGGTGCACCTGCACCACGGTCTTAACGTGTGTTTTTAGCAATGTACCGTTAAAAGACTTAAATATTGCGAATTTGATTTTATCTAATTGTGGAATATAATAATAATACGATGAAATGCTTCCGAATGTTACATTTTTTGTCAGCTCAGCAGCACTACTATCACACGTGTGCATTGCGCCATGTTCAAAATTATTAATCTTGCATCTCATCAAACTGAGTTTAAAGTTTCAAACATATTACCATATGATCAAATATATTGGGGATAATGAATGCTCTTGCAGTCAACCAAAAATCAAGTCATACAATTTTTTTAAAAGTTGAATATTGCTGTCATGCAACAAACTCAATAGTTTGAATTTTTAACATTATGAAATTTCCCTAATCGTTCTTTATACCCTAAAAAAAGTACAATAAAATTAAGGTATATATATATATATTACATCACCAATATTCCAATATTTGCAAAGTCAAACATATTTCTGATTATAGAATATAGCAAAACAAATTCAAGCTATAAATCTCTATATACTATATCTATAGTAGATTCAAATAAATTCAAGTAATTAACGGATATAGAAAGTAATTCATAAAACAAAAAATGAAATTTATATATAAATAATTATAATAAGTATATATATGCATGCATAAAATAAGTACAAATATATAGAAATAAAAACGATCCAATGAGAATGGTTAAATCTTTAACTAGCTAGTATATATTGTTCAATCTAACATTAATTGTTTTTTAGCAACCTTTATTATCATACTTGACATTAACGAATCTATATGGTTTAGAAAGATAACCTTTTGAGCTTCTAAAGAGATGTTATCAATCTTACTAGAGACACATGTTCTTCATAGGGGTCGAATTAGAATAATAAATCTCAATGTGATTTTATTAGGGAGCCTTCACTTTGATGGATGGGAAAATGAGGGATATATAACAAAAAAAAAATCTTTAAATATCTTTTTTTTTTATCTTACATTTTACACGAAAGAGAAGTTCATTATTTTTTTTTCTTATTTTCACTTCAAGGAGGGATAATATTATCCATCCTTGAAGTGAAAATAAGGAAAGAAAAATGATAAACTTCTCTTTTGTGTAAAATGTGGGATAAGAAATGAGACATTTAAAGGCATAAATTTTTGTTATTCCTCCATTTAGAGCACCAATCTGTAACAGAACAAACGTAATGGGATTTACCATAAAAATAAAATAAAAAATACGAGTATGTATGTATGTCTTTTCATATTTATTTTTTCTTTAATTGTTCTAATGTCGTGTTATTATTCTTTGTTAGATAGAAATTAAGTTAGTTCACTTTTAATTTGTTATCGTTCGTATGAGTTTCATAACACGTCAATTTTTAAATTTTCGTGTGAATAAAAATGAGAATTGATAATGAATAAGCCAATAAAATTTATAAATAAGTTTTTTTTATATATAATATACGAATAACCAGTCAAATATGAGTTCGATAATTTCATCACATTAACTAAATTACAACTATTCGTAGATTTATATTGCATTATCTCACGAAAAATAACATTTTCATTGATCCCAATAAATATATTTAGATGCAGTATTTTATTATGTCCAAGTATGAAGAATATAACTTTCGCCAATATTTAAAGCTACATAGGATAGAATCCTCAACTGAAATTCAAATTAAGCCAATATATTCACAATTCATTTATTGTTTAGAAGATTGAAAATGACGTTGTTATAAGAAATTGGAAATGTCCATGTCGATAATATATTACGACATATGAAAGTAGAGAATAATAATTATGTATGTAGAATGTAGTGAATACATATGGATAATGAGGCAGAGCAAAGTATATTATTTAACCAGTTGAAAAGCAAGAAAAAAGAATAAAGAAAGTACGTAATCGGTAATTCTAGTCTTCGCATGTACTTTTAGCTCCCTTATCCACTTTATTGGGTTCCCTAATTATAAACTTAATTTTATACTACTATTATAGATCACTCTCTACGCATCACTATTCGCTATCCACCACGCCATGTAAAAAGAAAAAGATTGTTAATTAGCTTCAATATTTCATTATGTATGTTACAGACGGGAAAGTGGCGTTATTCTTCTTCATTTATTTCTTATTTTGAATTCAAGACAGGAGATTTTGAGGCTAACTTCTCTCTCTATATATATATACACGCAGGGGCGCTCCAATGAGACCCCCTAATTTTAGTGAGATCTAGGACACGATCTGATGCGTTTATTTTATCAATCCTATGGCTGATATCTCCAATGAGACCCCCTAATTTTAGTGAGATCTAGGACACGATCTGATGCGTTTATTTTATCAATCCTATGGCTGATATTGTATCTGGAGGGTGATTTTTTTTTTTCGCAGGGTTCGAATCCTAGAGGGAACAAAATATTTTAAATTTTGTTATTCATCAGTATATACTGCCTTGTTCATCAATATATATATATCTTATTCATTTTCGATTTTTTAAATTTTATTTTTCATCAGTACCTACATTTTATTCGTTAGATATACGTTTTGTTCATTAGTATTATATGTCTTATTCATTGTCCTCATGTTACACGAAAAATAAGGGGTCTCACTGGAGCGCGCCCCTATACACACATTTTTCTATTTGTTTAGTATCCATATTTAGAAATTGATTGATTAATAAAAATAAGATAACTAATAGAATAAATAATAGTAATAAATTAATCATTAAAATTAATTATCTTATGAGTGAGATAAAATTGTTTTTCAAAGAAAAATAATAAAATAAGAGATGGCTTTGGTTTTTATCTCAGACCAAACATATAAACTTTTTATTTTTATTTGTATTAAATAATTATTATATATATGTAATACTTTGATATAGGTTCTCTATTATATGGAGATTACTAGAAGTTTAATGTACAGTTGAAGATTTTAATTATATTTTAATATTATATCTAATTTTTTCTATATAGGTTTTTAAGTCGGCGATAATCACTTAAATTGATTTAGGATTTAAATTTGTAGAAAATATCAATTAAAAATGTATAAAATGAGAATTTTAAAATAAATATGAATAAATGGTTGAGAAGATATCAAGTAGGAATCCGATTAAAGAAAGAGCTCCAATTCATAATCTTCTTATATATAATACTAATATTTTTCTAATAATCATTAAAAATTCATGACATTTAAAAATAAATTAAAGTTAATATCTTATATCGACAACATACCAAAGTCAAAGGTAACAAACTATTATTAGTACTTTTTAGAATAATAGTAGTCATCTCCATTTACCTTCGGCATATTGTACCCTATCCCTATGAAACTGAAAATAAATCTCCGAACTTCCTGTAATTTGCATTTTATTTGGATTTTGTTTTCCTTCATAAATTGTTGGAAGTGGAATCTCAAGACTGAGCCTATATTTGATTGAACTTTTATGCATATTGAAAAAAAAAATTAATTAATTAAATTCAATATTTAGTGGTTGATTTAGATAACGAGTTAATCATTATTCTTATTTGAAGGTAACACAATCACCAATTTATTACCCATCAAAATGAAGAAAAAACAAAAGAAAAAAAAATTCTTACTAATGATTCATTTTCATTAGTGAACCAAACACTCAATAAAAAATACTATTCATCTCCTTTATTTGATTCTATTCTATTTCTATTTCTCAACTTGAACCAAACGAGCCATTGGATATTCCCCGGAGAATGTATATTCATTCCACTCATTTAATTAATAAGTTCCCTTCGAAATAAAGTGTAATTAAATTAAGGGTTAATTACGCCAAAAACCATGAACTATACCTCCATTTCCAAATTTACCATGAACTTTGTTTTTTATCAGCAATTCCATGAATTTAAAGGGTTGATCAATTTTTCCATGCTTTTTTGCTCCGGTGAAGCTCCGAGCTGAGATGGCAATTACGAGCTGACATGGCGCCGACATGGCGCCTACTATGACTAAAAATTGACACATGACAACTACGGGCTGACATGGCGCCGACAGGGCACTGCCCTCTGCCGCCGCCGCCCTGCCACCCTTCTCCACCACCATCTCCAGATCAGCCACCCTATGCCGCCGCCCTCTGCTGCGTTCTCCCACCACCACACCAGATCCGCCGCCTTCATCTTCCCCCTCGCGCCACCACCACACTAGATCCACCGTTTCCCTCCCTCCTGAATCCGCCGCATTCATCTTCCCCCTGGTGCGCGGCTGTGGTTGTGGTTCAATTTACAGGCCTCGCAGAACACGAATTCATGCGGTTCGTTTCTGCTCTTCTTCTTCTTGTCGCTTGAAATTGAGTTCGCCGCCTTTGGCTCTCCTTTTCCCAGCCCGGCGCGACAGCAGATCCGACCTGCGACCTAACAGCAGCACATGGAGCCGCTGTCTCCCTCCCTCCTCCCACCCCCAAATTGAAACCCTAGGACCGCCTCCCTCCTCTCACCACCGGCGCCGCGCCACAGATCTTAATTTCAGAATCGCGGCGGCGGCGAACGACCTGGTGGCGAAGATGTGGCCCTAGGACCGCCTCCCTCCTCCCACCGCCGCGAAAATCTGACTCCAGCGAGAAGCAGACTCCCTCCTCCCACCGCCAAGCGGTCCCGATGACGTCTAGTGAATTTCCCGGCTATGAGGCATGGTTGGGGCTCAAAACGACGTCGTTTTATCCCCCCAACTAAACAACGTCGTTTTGATTCAGTTCCGGCGATGCCATGTCAGCATTCAATTTGGGGATTTTTGAAAGTCATGGAAAAATTGATCAACCCTTTAAATTCATGGAATTGCTGATAAAAAACAAAGTTCATGGTAAATTTGGAAATGGAGGTATAGTTCATGGTTTTTGGCGTAATTAACCCTTAAATTAATAATTTTATTTTTAATTAATAAAGTGATAGTTTAAATTATTTAAAAGATTAATATATGTGAGTTATTGTACATTTCTTGTTTATTTGACACGAATTCTATTATGAAAAAGTAATTTAATTTTAAAATATTATATTTCCGTGTTTGGTTAAATAACGAAAATGTTGGTGGAAATTTTGAAGAAAATCCCATTTCCAAAATTTTCCCTGGCGAAGATTGAAGTGAGCCCCACACAATCCACATTCCGCCACTGAAACACCAAGAGATTCTCCTCTCTTTACTCAATTTTGCTGCTACGATTCCACCATTTTCATTCAAGGATTTGCTAAAATTGATAGGGAAAAGGGAAAATGTTAGCTGCACCTTCAGCTTCTCGCCTCAACTCTCCATTTGTCTACTGCCCCCTTAAGCTTTCCTCTCCATCTTCATTTCCCACAAAATCCCTCAAAACGCAACGCTCTCCGGCTTCGTATCCATGCGTCAGAGCAGTTGATCTTGATCAGAACACAGTAAATAATATTTTTATATTCTTCTAAGCTTTGTTAATTTGTTCTCGATTGCTAATGTCGTTAATGAAGTTGTTTGCAGATAGTGGCAATTACAGTTGGGGTGGTCAGTGTTGCAGTCGGGATTGGGATTCCTGTTTTCTATGAGACCCAAATTGACAGTGCTGTGGGTTTTCTGTTACCTTTTTTCTTTTCATTTCCCCCCTTTTGAATTGCTTAGAGTGACTGTTGAATGATACATTGATAGAGTTTAATGTTGAGTTGGTGATATGGAATCTTTACTGTTTCTTTGCAGGCCAAGAGAGAAAATACTCAGGCATGCTTCCCCTGTAATGGCTCCGGTTCTCGTAAGTCATTCTCTTTATTCTCATTGTTCCTAAATTGAGATTTCTAACCGATGTACAATAGTTGAAAGTCCTTCTTTGTTTAATTTGATGGTGTGTTTAGAAAGTTAGAACATGATGCAAACTATAGATGCTGCTATCCCATTATGAAATTTGTATCCGTCAATCTATTACATTTGCATATTACAAAAATTTGTCTAACCTTACACACACACACACATTCTACGTGTGCTATATATGGAATAGGTTTGTGGAGATATTGCTCCCAAGTACAAAGAGAATGCATGATATGTCCTTATCAGTAATGGTTCCATGAAATTTTAGTTGTATGAAATTTGGAGGCTGTAATTGGGAAAACAGAGTTTTTTCTACAACAATACTTAAAGAAAGAAAACACTGTTTAGATGAGGTACCACTGTTCTCTTAGAACCTTAAAAGAAGTTTATTATTCTTGGTTGTTCTTTTGCTCCTTTTTACTTTCGAAAAAATATGTTAAGAAAATAGTACCCAGTATGTGTATGAGAAAGCTATCCTCCGACACTGGAGGTGCGTTTTATCTAACACTAGACAAATGGTATCTTGTGGTGTCAACGCATGATGGTGTACACTGTACAGTAGGAGAATGGAGAACAGAGTTGGGTGGATTTTGATTTGACTTTTTAATTATAATTTCCTGAATTAATATTGACATTGTAGATTCTTTTTAAAGAAGCATAGCCTTTTCATTATGAAAGTTCACCAAAGCCTCATTTATTCTAGAAAATATATCAGTCCCAGAATGCCAAGTAATTTTGTGCTATAAAGTAAACTTAGTCATACCAAGCTAGTATCAGCTCTGATTTTCCTTACATAGAATTCTTACCATATACAGAAGCTAAAACAACCCATTTAGAAATTTAGTTGTAAAGATAATGCTAAAACAAGATTAAGGCCTGACAACTGACTCGTCACTCATTGGTCTGTTTTACTAGTAAGAGCCATGCTACTTCAACTCCAAACAAAATGACAATTCTCATGCCTAGTATGCCCAATAAGAGGGCTCAGTAACAAACCGCTTCTTCCAGTGCATGCCCCATTTGTTCTGCCCGTAACAATCCAATTAAAGATCCCAGTGAAGAAATATTTAAAATTCCATATTTGGAGACCAAGGCCTTCAATTAATTATGATGATCAATGGATAAGTAAAAGAATATAGAGTATGTCAGTTTTGTGGAGTGCTATCCAGTTAGCCATATCTGATGATCAATCTGTTTAAAAATCTGTCCAGTTCTGAAAAAAGAAGGTTTTCAAATGTTAATCTCTCGATTTTTCTTTTTCTCTTTTTTGTTGATGCACTAATGTGTGTGGCTTCGTGTTAGGCATTATGTATTGACTGAAATGAGACTACTCCAGTGCTGTTTTTTGGTTAAGAAGAGGTCTCTGGCTTTTCAGTTAACAGAATAATGTAATGAAAGGATAAGCTAAAGTTAATGCAATAAGAAAGATTAACAGGTGTGGTGATAATGATATGTCCAAATTCCATTAATTAATTGGAGAACTGGAAGACATTATAAGCCATCACTAATGGGAGACTGCTATGCATATGAGTTTGTGTGCTGATGAATTCGTTTTTTAAAAGCAAATGACTTTGCAATCTTTCTTTGTGACATAATAATGAAGAATCTCAATATCTTTATAGTTTATGCTCTTGCTGCATTATGCTGCATTTCAGTGAAAAGTAAAATGGTAGGGCTGGTTGTCCTTACTGTTGGAAAAGTTAACTGATGCAACTTCCATTATATAGTGAACATACACCATTACATATCGCTTTCTCAAACCTGACATTCTGGAACTTCTCAGAAGTGACATGTATTACTCTCTTAAAATATAACTAAATTTCTGTCTCTGTTGTATTAAATCTTATTGCTAAACCAAGATTTTAGTAAAAATGAACTGAGTGCTAAACCAAGATTTTTAATCATTTGTTACAGCTACACGGTATTATTCAGATCACATCTAAAAATTACAAATTTTCGGCAGAAAAATGTAGATTTTGCACGGGTACCGGCAGTGTCTCTGTTGATCTAGGTGGTGATGAGAAAGAAATCTCTCGGTGCATCAATTGTGACGGGGCTGGCTCATTGACGTGCACCACGTGCCAGGGCAGCGGCATTCAACCTCGTTACCTTGATCGTAGGTGAGTTGATTGATCATATATATATATATGATACAAATCCTGACATATGTACAGCACAGAAGAATGGCGATTGTATGCCTTGTAATGGCCACCTATTGATGATGAATACTTATTTTTCTTCTGTTTTGCCTCGAACAGAGAATTTAAGGATGATGACTGAGTGCTGCAGAGAACATGGCCGCGTTCGGATGAATTCTTTGATGCCAAATTAACTTGTTTTGAAGTTACATAGATGGGGCATTGACACATATTTTGCGCAAATATATTTTTCTGTGTATTTTTTTGACTTTGGAGTCAAGATTATTACGTTCATGTAATGTGTTAGTACTATATCAGTTGTTGGGTTTTACAGATGTATTTGATGTATCATGCTAGAGTTGTTCACTGCAAAACAGAGAGGATCCATTTATGTCATTATGTGGAAAGAAGAAATTATATCTTCTATTTTTGGTGGTATATATTATAATCGAGTTGCGTTGCATAGAGTTAATATTTTGTCGAGCTCGATTTAGAGTCCCAATTGAAAAGTTTGATTTTCGAAGATTTTGGATCTTGTGTGTTATGAGCCCAATTCAGTTTTATTATCTTTTGAAGTTAATTAGCTTCAACAATATTAATATTGATTTCTAGTATGAAAAAAGCTTTTTTCAATTTTGATTTAGCTAAGATACTAATTTTTGGGATTATAGCCAAAAAATACACGAACTTTGATAAAAGTTGCAATTTTCACCTGAACTTTTAAATTGACCAAAATATACGTGAACTTATATTTTTTGTTGTAAATTTCACCTCGACGGAGTTCAATCATTGCAAGTTCAGGTGAAATTTACAACAAAAAATATAAGTTCAGGTATATTTTGGCTAATTTGAAAGTTCAGTTGAAAATTGCAATTTTTATCAAAGTTCGTGTATTTTTTTGCTATAATCCCTTTTGAAAAACAAAATACAAACAATTTTGTGTACTAACGTTTATATGAGTATATGATAGGGTTGGATTTGGGAATCAAAGTGGGTATTTTACACATACACACTATCAATGTGAATATTATTATAATTAATTAATTAATTAATTAATTAATGAAGAAAGAGTAGGTCAAAATTAGTATGTTATCTCTGAACAAAAAATATAACATTTCCATGTAATGTATCCACGTGAATTTATAGTGTGCTCAATCAGCAGTCAGCCGTCAGAAAAAAAAAATGTATAATTGAAAAAAAGTTGATAGTAATGTATAATTGCAGAAAATGTATTTGTTCAAAATTTCGCCAAAAAAAAAAAACAAAAAAAAAAAACGAGTATTTAGTGAATGATTTCACAAAACAAAGAAAAAAAATTACAGCATAAGGTCTAATTGAAAAGGATGGATAGTAAGAGATAATTGCAGAAAATATATTTAGTGAAAAATTCCGAAAAAGAAAAAGAAAAAAAGAGTATTTACTGAAAATTTTCGCAAGGAAAAAGAATAGAACGTCGACAGCAGGGTTCGAACCTGCGCGGGCGAAGCCCAACAGATTTCAAGTCTGTCTCCTTAACCACTCGGACATATCGACAACTTAAAATTATTATGTCAATAAATTAAATTACCTTTATAATATTACATGGTTAGATCTCATAATGATAAATTGACCATTCTCTCAAAGAACAAATAGAAGAAGGTCATATTGAGATGAAAACTAATGTATAAAGATCTAAAAATGTGTTTTGCCTTATATATTACTAACTACCAATTTATCACACATAAATATAGCCTGATCGCCTAAATGTCAATCACGTTAGAATCTAAAATGCTAAAATCATTGAATCAACTACAACTATAAAAGTGATTATTAGAAAATGATCCAACTCCTTCTCTCCTTTCGAAAACCATCCATCCTGTTTATTTAATCAGATAATCGTCAGCCTTTTGAAATAATTTTCAAAGATATTGATGCTATGAGCAATTAAATAATAATTAAATAATAAAATTGTATTCAACTAAAAAAAGTAATAAGATTATATTTTAGATATTCCAAGTGTGTTACTCATCAAAATTGCACGGCCGCTTATCGTACTCGTTCGCTACATAATTTGGGGTGCATTGATAAGATATACTTTATTAAATTTTCATATTTCATATTTTATTTTTATCTTCAATATACTTAAATTTCAGTATAGAAAATATAAAATATATGCATTGTACTTTTATTTTGATATGTATCGAGTTTTGATTTACCGTAGTAACCAACATATCGAAATTGTCATTTTATACTGAAACTAGTACATCCTCCCGTGCGATGCACGGGCCACAATATATTTATTTATTTTTAAAATTTTAATTTATATAAATATATTACTCCTTCCGTCTCACACTAATAGGTTCGTTTTCCTTTTTGAGACGTCTCACTCCAATAGGCTCGTTTTTCATTTTCAGTAAAGAAATTGTACTTAATTGGTGTAAACCACGCCACTTACTCCTGAAAAGTAAGTTTCTTAATCTCCGTGCCCAAAAGAAATGAGCCTATTGGAGTGAGACGAAGGGAGTATTATTTATGAGTTAAATTAATTAATAACAAAAAAAAATTCTGTTAATTTAAATATTAGTATTTGATAATTTATCAACTTAATGAGTAGGAGTATAAGTATTAAATTTGATGAGTATTGTATAATAATTAAATTTACTGATTATAAAGCATATAATTTAAGTGAATCTCATTTTGAGCAAATAACACTAAAACTATCAATAACAATATTAATAGACGTCATATAATAATTTTGGGCTCTTAAAAGTACGAACTGCAATATTATTAAAAGTTCATATTTAAATAACCCAAAAATAATTACAAAAATAGAAAAAATACGAATAATATAAAAACAAAATATAACAACAAATATGTTTATACAAACAAATAAATAATTTGTACATATTATTAAATAAATCTATATTACATTTTAAATTCTAATTTTAAGATAAATAACTATTTTTTTACAAATTCATATTGAAATTTCCTTCTCCTTAATTGCATTAAATTAAAATAATTATAATCAAACAATCATGTAAGTTTTTTTGCAAGAAAAAAAAAAGACATTTAATTATTTTTTCACCAACAAACGAAAACAAAATAAAGTAACTCATCTTTTATAGTACTCCCTCCATCCCAAACGAAATGTCCTATTTCTTTTCGGCACGGAGATTAAGAAATGTGTATAAAGTAGATAAAGAAGGTTGGTGGAAATTATTTAAATATTAAGTATAGAGAAAGTGTGTATTGCCAAAAAAGGGAACATGACATTTCGTTTGGGACAGCCAAAAAAGGAAAACATGACATTTCGTTTGGGACGGAGGGAATATTATATAAAGATGTATATACTTTATGTCAAATCTTAGAAAAAAATATTATAATGATATTTTTCTATTTTTCTAATATTATAAATATCTGAAGAAAGAAAGAGAGTAAAATAAAATGGTTCAAATAAGTTCAAAGAAAGGAGAATATAAAATAGAACCTAAACCTTGTATATTAAAGATTATACATAACACAAACTTAACAAATTTTGGTATTTTTTTAAAACTTTAAAATTTATATAGTTCAAAATATTATCTACTCTATCTCAAATTTGAGATAGTTCTTTGATATTTGATTATTATTTTCTATAAAATTAAAATTAACAAATATTTTTATAATATCGTCTCAACGTTTGTTGATAATAGTGCATCATATTTTTTAATTAAAAGTTTTTATTTACATATTTTTATGTTATGTTTGATAAAGTAATCCAACCAATAAATTTGATGTTTTATTTGTTCTTTTTATCAAAAGAGAAGAGAACATGATAAATTGTGTGGAGAGAGATTAATATATAGATAATATAATAACGTGGAGTGAATAAGGAGAGAGGGGGAAAAATGAAAGAATATAGAAAAAGAAAGAGGAGAGAGAAATATAATCACTTTAAAATTTTAAATTATAATAACTTATTTATTTCAAATTCACATTTAATTTAATGATTTTTATATCAAATTAAAAATCTTGTCATGATCTTTAATTTAAGATACATGTCGAATATATTTTCATAAATTAAATTTAAAGATTTTTAGAAAATTATCTAAATATGAAAAATAGGTTAGAAGAGAGAAAAAATTGGAATTGAGAATAAATGGGTGAATGTATAAGAAAATGAGGAGAGAGAAAATGTGGGAAAAAATGATAGTAGATGAAGCGTAAGTTATCTCAGATTTCTACATTTCTCTCTCCTCTCACCCCACTCTTTTAATTTCTAAACTTTTATCCTTAATTGATATTATAATTGCAAAAATGCCATTAAATTGGAGGGAAGAAAAATGGTGTTTTATATTATATATAGATTACGGTATGAAGCCAGTCTTCTGTGTGTAAGCCCTAACTTCTTTGCTTGCAACCTAAAGAATAATAGTACTAGTCATTGTCACTTGTCAGCATTCGACTAGATGGTTTTTTTAGGATAATAACTTAAGTTGATTTGAAGATTAGGATAATAACTTTCAAATTTGTAAAAATAAGACATTAATTAATAAGCATTGCACCCGCAGGACATTTATGGGTCAATTATTGAATTTTGGAACTTTTTTGCACGGACCAAGTACATAACAACCCGCATGGAGGGGTTGATTATGTGGCAAGCACGTCATTTTTACGGCTCCAGATAGGATGTCATGTGCTTGGTCCATATGGGAAAGTTCGAAAATTTGATAATTGACTGAGAAATATCATGCGGGTGCAAAACTTATTAATTAATGTCCTATTTTTACAAATCCAAAAGTTATTGTCCTAATTGTCAAATCAACCTAAGTTACTGTCCTAAAAAACCCTATGACTCGTCAGCATTGTATACCATTAAATTATTTTATTTAAAATATTTTTATCTAATTAACATCTAACAAATATAATAACGTCCTAATTAAAATCTATCACAAGTTCACAAGAAAATAAGCATAGTCAACATCTCACGACTCAACAATAAACCTCCAATACAATTCAAATTTATATAGGGTGTGGTTCTAGAGAGAACTACATTATTTGTGAGAACGTGAGAACCATAAAATCTAATGCATTTACTGTAAAAATTAATGCATTCGCTGTTAAAATTAATGCACTCAAAAAAATAAAAAAAATTGCTTCCTTCAGGATTCGAACCCAGGATCTGCATTCATCCAACAAGATGATACATCCACTGTAGATCTTGATAATCAAATGGCTGAAAATGGTTCTCCGTTCTTTTTTTATATATATAATTTATTAAAAGTTTAAAATACTCCCTCCGTCCCGCTATTCAAGTCTCATTTTCCTTTTTGGGTTGTTCCACCGATAATGTCCCGTTTCCTAAAAAGGAAATAATAAGGGGATGCTTAACTCACTAATTGTTCAACTAATAAACCCTTAATTAATTCATTTCCCCTCTATTCTCTATCTCTCTCTCTATCTCTCTTTCTCTCGTCATCCTCTCTGCGCCTGAGTCTCCACCGCCGTCGTCTGCTCGTCGCCGGAGGAAGCCTTCTCCTCCACCTTCACCGCCCTAGCCGTCTTCTTCTCCACTTGCCTTTCCCCTGCTTGTCGTCGGAGGAAGCTTTTCTCCGCCCTCACCGCAGCGCCTCGCCGTCTGTCACTTCTCTCATCGGTGACCGCAGCGCCTCGCCGCTCGTTTTCCGGCGACCAGGGCTCTACCCTTCTCGTGCCTTCCATCTGCAAAGAGACTCTCGGCTCTCTCTCTCTCTCTTTCTCTCTCTCTCTGCGCCTCGACCATCAGAAGCCCGCTCCAGATCTCTCTTTCTCTCTCTCTCTGTGCCTCGACCATCGACGACCAGAGGCTCGAGGCGATCTGCCGTGATTCGCATCAGAAGCCCGCTCCAACTGCGTCTATCTACCGTCCACCCCTCTGAATGAAACCTTAGCAGCGGCGCGGCGCGGCGGAGTGCGAGCGGCGGCGGCTTGAGTGAGAAGATGATCCAGATCTGTTCCTGAAATTTTCACTCTGTTCATGAAATTTTCTCCAATTTTGTTTGAGTTCGATCGGTTCGAAATCTATTTGATTTGTTTGAGTTCGATTGGTTCGAAATCTGTAGATTGGAATTGTTGATTGCAGATTTTTGTTCTTGCAAGTTTTTCACATTGGAATTGTAGATTGGAATTGTTGATTGCAGATTTTGGTTCGTGTGGTGTTCTTGCAAGTTTTTCAGATTGGAGTTCAGATTTTTGTTGATTCAGAATTGCAGATTTTTGTTCGTGTGATTGTAGATTGGAGTTCGATTGGTGTTCTTGTAAGTTTTTGCAAGTTCGATTGGTGTTCGTGTGGTGTTACTTGCAGATTGCAAGTTTTGCAGATTGGAATTCTGCTTTTGTGTTCTTGCAAGTTTTGCAGATTTTTGTCAACTTATGCCCATTAATTTTTAATTTAGGCAGGTAAAAATTTCATTAAACAAGCATAAAATTAATATAAATAAAATTACAGATTATATGAAAATAAATTAAAAAATTTAAGTCTTTTAATAATAATAAATTAGAAATAATTAGTTATTCCTTAAACACAAACTAAATCATGTGGACCACACTCTTAAATCATCTAATTTGCTTCTCCTTAATCTCCGTGCCGAAAAGAAATGGGACTTGAATAGCGGGACGGAGAGAGTATATGTTAAACTTAACTATTTTATCATTATTTACTAATAATATAGACTATATAATATATATTAAATATTATATTTACCTTATTCATTTATTTTTCAATTATCTATTTGAGAATTATAGTAATTGTTTTTATCTCAGTGTGAATTGTTGTATAAGTTAGATGCAAGTTCTTTTATAATTATAATCATCCTTATAATTTTAAATATTTGAGAATTATAGTAATTGTTTTTATCTCAGTGTGAATTGTTGTATAAGTTAGATGCAAGTTCTTTTATAATTATAATCATACTTATAATTTTAAATTAACTCTTTATTTTATATTCTAATAATAACAATATAGACTATGCATCATTCTATTATATCAGTCAATCCATTTAATTTTTATAGTTATTTATATTGATATCTTATTTTCATTGAATTAATTGTTCTGCTATGATTTTAATTTTTATATTATACTATATATATTTATATATATATATATATATATATATATTATAATTTGTCACTATTTTAAAAATATTTTATCAATGTTATATATAAAAAAATAGATTTTGGTAAGGTATATTGTAATTTTTGGTATATGTTGATATATCGAAACAAAGGTATGTATCACTACAATGGTACATATATACCGAATTTTGGTATCGAGGTACCTATATACACTACTATCGATTTTTTTTAATATAACATCATACTTTACTGAAAATCTCAATATATCTTAAATTTGATATTTTACGGTATTTTCCAACCTGATAAAGATAGTTACATAGTATATCAAGTTTTTAGTATATTGTCCCAACCGTAACCATAATGACCAAGTGAAAGTGATGATATAAAAGGACCCCGTTGTTTATTTGATTGTCATTATAACTCATCCGATCCATATATATGAAAGAACTAAATAAATAAACAGTGAGAAAAGAACACGAGACGAGACCAATTCCATTTATAAATTTATCGAACTAGCAACTAATTTAACTAACATATACAGTCTTCAGCAACATTTATCGCTCCTCTGTTTTCTCCTGCAGACTCTCATCACGTTTAGATCTTGTCAACTCCACTACACTGTCAATATTTTATTAAAAACAATTTTCTAAAAAATATTCATTCCTCTATTACCCCTTTTCTGTCAGATTTTACTTCACTTCTCTCAAAGCCTAACAAATACTCTTAAATTCTCTCATCCCTAATTTTCCAATAGGTTGCTTATTTCAAAAGTTGTGAATAAATTTCCGAGACTATTTCACATATTTTGGCTCATCGCCATTTCGTGTTCTCTTTGTTTCATCTAATTTGAAGAACTAGTCGATCGCCCCATACTAGGAAAGATCATCATTCAGTTTTATAGAAGAAAGATTTTGATTTGTGATTTTTCGTTTGAATTCATCTTTTGAAAATGAGGGAGAGGAAAAAGAAATCGGGAGGGTGTTGGGGTTGGTTCTTGTTGTTAATAGTATTAGGAGGCATCGCATTCGCAGTTTTTGTAGTTTTGAGGAACTCAAAATCCAGCTCCGTTTTCGGCTCTACCTTTTCCGTTTCAAAGAAATATGCCGACGCTCTCAAAATCGCATTGCAGTTTTTGGACGTACAAAAATGTACAATTCCCATCAATCTTAATTTCTTCATAATTTCTTGGAGTATTAGTTGTGTTGATATGCATGAACATGAACATGATATATGTTAATTTGTTTGTGGTGCAGCCGGGAAGTTGGAGGACAATAAGATATCTTGGAGAGGGGATTCAGCTCTGAAAGACGGAAGCGAGGCCAAGTTGAATCTATCCATGGGGATGTACGACGCCGGCGATCATATCAAGTTCGGCTTTCCGATGGCCTTCACCGCCACCGTGCTATCATGGGCCATCCTCGAATACGGCGCCCAAATGAAGCTCCTCGATCAGCTGGAACCTGCTCAAAATTCCCTCAAATGGATCACCGATTTCCTCATCAATGCCCACCCTGCCGATAATCTCCTCTACATCCAGGTGGGCGATCCTAAGCTGGATCACAGTTGTTGGAACAAACCCGAGGATATGACAGAGCCCAGGCCTCTCACCATGGTGAACGCCTCCGCTCCGGGCACCGAGGTGGCAGCAGAGACGGCGGCGGCTCTCGCGTCGGCGTCGCTGGTTTATAAGAGCGTCGACAGCGTGTATTCTAGTTTGCTTCTGAAGCATGCGCGTCAATTGTTTGCATTTGCTGACAAGTATAGGATGTCGTATAGCATCAGCATTCCTCAAGTGGGAACCTACTACAACTCCACCGGCTACGGGGATGAGCTCCTGTGGGCTGCCGCCTGGCTCTACCACGCCACCGCGGAGCAGCCGTATATGGACTTTCTGACGGGGAAGAACGCCGATGAGTTCGGCGACTGGGGGAATCCGACGTGGTTTAGCTGGGATAACAAGCTCCCTGGAGCTCAGGTGCTGATATCCCGAATCAGCTTCGTGGGAGGGAAAGGGAAAGACGTGTCCATCATCCAGAAATATCGGGACTCGGCAGAAGCTGTCATGTGCGGCCTTTTACCGGAATCGCCATCCGCCACCTCCAGTAGAACTGACAGTAATCTCAGCCTTAATTTACTCACTAATTTATTGTTTACTACTTAAAATTAATGAATTAATTAAAACGAAAAACGTACAGGTGGTCTGATATGGGTAAGCGAATGGAACGCATTGCAGCACCCCGTGGCATCGGCGTTTCTAGCAGTCGTGTACAGCGACTACATGCACGCTGCGCAGGCGGCTTCTCTGTCGTGCGACGGCAGCAGCTTCACGGCGGGGGATCTTCGCGAGTTCGCGGTGACGCAGGTTGAATACGTGCTGGGGAATAACCCGATGGAGATGAGCTACGTGGTGGGGTACGGGGTGAAGTACCCGGAATACGTGCATCACAGGGGAGCGTCGATTCCGGAGGAGGAGTCGCCGAGGTGCAAGGAGGGTTTCAAGTGGCTCGACTCCGATGAGCCCAACCCCAACGTGGCCGTTGGGGCGCTCGTGGGCGGGCCCTTTCTCAATGAAACGTACGTCGACGCCAGAAACAACTCCATGCAGGGCGAGCCAACCACCTACAACTCTGCTCTCATCGTTGCTCTTCTCTCTTCCTTGCTCACCTCCCCATCTTCTGTTACACCTTTTGCATGACCTTTTCTTGCTTTATATATTTTGCTAAGACTACTTCCAATACACTTTTAAATGTGATGGGAGATTAATTTGCAGCTCCACATATTTGGCATTTCTTGCTTTATTCATTTTTCTGCTAGCATAGCAAAAAATCAAGATGAAGTTGCTTAAATCAAAATGATCCTAACACGTTTCAGATGCGCAAGAATGTGGTATTATTCAATGTCACTACTCCGTAGTGCCTTGTAATTGTATACAGTCAACAAATTTATCTTCATTCGGATATACGGTGTACTATTTTAATTGAATTCATCAAATTTCAATTAAAATTTATTGATATGCAATTAAAATTATTAATTAGTACTTACAATTTAATTGTGATGGATGTACACGCCAACCTTTTACATGCGGACGTCACATTGTTGTCCACGTACCCACCTTGATAACGGGTACTAGATGGTGAAAATTGTGTGAATAGTCTGACTATAATTAATAAAGGCTGTGGGAGATTATATCACCTTTTGCTTCTGTTTTGTTGCCTGTGTAAATTGATGAAGGTCATCAGCTGCAACTTCCTCAAGTGGGATATTTTTGTTTATATGTAAATAAAACTTTTCATAAAATCACCGGAAATGAAATTGGCGTCAAAATTGAACCACTTATAAAATTGATGTATTTAATTGTAAAATCCTAATTTGGCATCGAATATGAATTTTTAGCAAAGTTTGTGTATTTTCATACAATTTTTCCTAAAATAAATACTAATACTTTTTTCAAATATAAATAAGACTTTTCTAAAAAGTAAATAAGATTATTGTTTAAAGGAAATAAAATTTTTCTTAATGATGATATACACGTTAATACTTAATAGAGGACGCTCACAATCACAAGTATGCCACATCTATGGGGCAGCCGAACCAGGTAATAAACATATTAAGTCTTCAATTAAATCTCGCCTAAAAGAAAAAGTCTTCAATTAAATTTATATGTTATTGAAAAACGTTAAAATTTTAATAAATACTGTTAACAGAAGAAAGAAAAAGTCATGAAAATTTATTGGATATAGTATAGTAATTTGTTTTTACTAACGATTCAGTTGTATATCATGTTTTTTAACAGGAATTGGAAAAAAGGAGAACACCATGCTCCAAGGATTTTAGTTGCAAGCTCTACACAGAACGATAACATTTGCACTCATTTATTACATATCAAATCGCCAACAATAGACTAATTCTATTTAAACAAATTTATGGAGAAATCTCAAAATTGCAAAGGTTTATACAAATTTTATTATACAACACAAGGAAACATTCAACAAAATAAAAAAACTATAGAAGGAACTGTTACAACAGACAAGCTACTCCTATGTATCAGCCACTCATCCTAAAACAAATATGGACCTTTTCCCCCTACATTCAAAGTTCAACCTAATCAACAATAAAATACCAATATGGAGTCATAAAATTCTATAGCTAACCCTTATCCGTCGTGAACCTGCAGCCACAAGCTAGGTTAGGGACAAGAACACTTCTACCTTCGATAATTAGACTGAGGCGGTCTTCTACCTCCTCCCCTACCCAAAGTAGAGAACTGATTGCCAGTTTGGCGAGGATTGTTGTATCCTCGGCCAGCATTCGGATTAACTGGGGGCACCCAACTACCAGCTTTATGGTTATAATTACCCCCATACGATCTATCAGCTTCTAAATTACTGTATCCAGGTGGTGGAGGATGGAAATAAGCATCAGCATGGTTAGAAGCCTGAGCCCCACTCCCAGAAGGATATGGCGTGTATCCATGTCTATTATGTTGTGGTGGGACTTGAGGGTAGTATTCATGTCTATTGTATTCCCTAGCATGAGGCACGGGAGTGTCGTATACCTCATTCCGAGGATTTTGGAATCTGATGTGCGTATTCTGGGTTTGTGGAACATACGGTTGTCTGTAAGCTGTGGAGCTTGGTGGTCTATGGTGAGAATAGCCAGAACTTGCTTGCACTGAAGCCTGTTCTCCACCTGGGTATGTATGATTCTGGTAGTGCTGATAATGCGGTCTGTGTCCAACAGCATGAAGAGGATATGGATGATGCATTTGACCAGCATGGCCATTGTGCTCCCCCCGTTGCTGCAGACTGTTAACCACAAGGCGATGTGCAGCCTCTCCAAGCTGTCGGCCAGATATGGCTCCATTTGTGTTATTGTTATTGTTATTGTTGTGCCTGCCAACAGATTGTTTAATTAATACTTCTTAGATAGATCACCCAAAACAGCACTGAAGCTATTCATCTACTGACTAACACCAAAACAAAATACAATACCTTCCATTGTCAAATGGCCTCCTTCCAGAATCCTCATGCCAAAGTACAGGTTCAGGTTTTAGATCACCCATTGTCACAATCTACATATTAAAAAAGAAAAAGAATCAGGCAGCAACTCCCAGAAACAAGATAGAGTGAAGAAAAAAAAAACACAAAGAAAATATAAATAAACCCACGCGAAAGGCATGTCATTGATACCGGTGTGTATCGAGTGACAACATTAAGTTTATTCATCAAGTGCATCGCACACATCTTACAGTGCCTTCGCAGAAACTGCTTCGGCACAGTTTCAGTTTTACTGAAAGAAAAGACCAGTAAACCAAGGGTGTTGGGTTGATGGGTTCGGAGATGAGGCAATGGAAATCAAATGAAAATTGGGGTTGATGACATGGAATGATTGCATGAATATGGATTTGAGATCCCATTATGGGGTAGTGAGCCATAACTCCCAAGTTGTGACTCGACTCACTCCCTTTTCCCACTTCCCCAGTTTATACAAGCACATCTATCATTCCTGATATTACATGTAGCGGTATTATTACTACCATATATCATGCCAGCAGATATAGGATTAAGACATTTTGCTACTAAAAATAATAATTTGGAGTTCATGCAGACCTGAAGGTGAAAGTCACCTCAAGAAACAATTCTAAGAAAATATATCCACTAAGACCATACAACAAAAGATATCAAAACATGAAAAGACAAACCAACTTTCTCAAAGTTTACCTTCTTTGGGAAAATGACACCAGGGAGCGGTTTGGTTATGTGTTTATGAACGTCTGGAAGCCTATATATAGAACATCTGAACACCAAAATATTTTAAAGGTCACAGACAGTATTGAGTGCATCTAACCAATTGACATATTATTCTATAAAATGCCCCAATGCAATGTTATGAAGCTTACATGACTTGGTTGTTCATAATGTCTTCCATTCCCAAAATAGGTGATCTGAAGACAGGAGGGCAAGGATCCCCAGCACAAAGGGAGATATAGCCATTCATTCCACCACTGTATACAGCCGTAAAAAATATTAGAAAGCATTGTAGATGATTTTATCAGAACTTTAATAAAGAAAGAGGCATATTGATCTTCCTAATCAATTAGAGCATAGCTCATGAATAGGGTTATTCACACTTCACTAACATGAAATGGTATTGGTCTGAAACTAATAAATCAATCAAAAAGATCTACTTAGGTAGTAGTCAATAGCAAGTAAGGATCCAATATTCAATCATTAGTAAGACAAAATGTGGAAAGTATAAACCACATTTAGTATCTAAGACATGGACACCATATTCCACCTATAAACTTAGCACCACCATAACTCATGCTCCAATAACAGAAGGCGTATAAGATGCTAATGGAGGAATAATTCTTAAAATGAAATGAAATTGTTGTTTATTCTAACAACTGCTGATTAAGGCCCTGCATCACAATGGTTTCTTATATACTCTTATCTTGAGTTTACTTCTATAAACATACTGTTAATGATGCTTCAGCATACTTTGATTCATAAGTGATGATGTCAGATGGTACTACAGGCTTTACCAGAAAATGTACCAAAAGCATGCATTTGGCATTTAAAATTAAACATATATCAAAACTCAGAAGACATTTAATTAAGTAAATATATACATGGGAACATGAACAGGATTATGATAAGAGCACATAAATATATAGCATCCACTGAAAAAAAAAAACATTTTTTCTTTCCCAAATAGTACTTTATTTAAATAAGAACTTCTGCTAGGCAATACATACCAAGTTTTGGATCAGTAGTAATATTACCAAAAAAATAGTGTATATATTGATCTGATTCTTATCCTGTAGATTTTTTTTTCTATACACAGTCTTAGCTATACATAAAGCAGGATTATCACAACCACTTTGAAAATATATGTACAACAGTACAATCAACATCGATGCCAATTCCAAGCAAAATTTTAATTCTTTGAAGACAAACCTTGCCCCTGGATCAAGCCTCTCCTTAACCGAAATTCTGTCTCTGTCAGCCAAGTCCTTGCAGCGATCATCGAGAGAATATATATATGGGGATAGAGTGTGAGATAATGACACAAAAAGCATATCGGACATAGTGCTATTTCTCCGAGCTTCTTCTTCCTGCATAAAGTTATTGAAGTTAGTTGGAAGAACTACTCATAAAAATAAAACCACAATATGATTGAGAAGGGCCAGAGACAGGACCTAGAGGAGCACCCCCTTCAATTTTTTTTTTTAAATGTGGGGGTATATTACTAATGTTAGATATTCAATTCCAAAACAGAAAATTCCATGCTAATTTTACATTCTAAGCATCAATTGTTTTTAAAATTGTTACTACCTTAATCTATTAATCTTTATAAATTAAGATAATATTACGAATTTATTAAATTTGTTATTAGCTTATTATTTTGATTTTTACAGTTATGTACATTATGCTATTAAATTTTAGAAAGTTGGACAACAAAATTTATGGGTACATCACTAGAAGGAGCCATTACTATACCGTAAGTGTGTGCTCAACTTTGGCCACTTCTGCAAGCAGACGGCTCTCATCAATGAAAGGCAACTTGGCAATACCCTACGCACGAGAAAACGAGAAATATGAGTAAAAATTCTAAAGCCAGAGAATTTAGAAGTAATGTAAGATTTGACTGCAAGAAATCATACCTGCCAAGAGAACCGCTTACCATTCATGTCAACTTCAAAGTCTGATTAGAAAGAAAACAGAAAATTAAGAGTGCTGCTTCTTCAGATTACAATGTACAAACATGCTATGATCAGCCAACAAAAGTATTTAAACCTATACCAGTAGGGTAAAAGTCGATTATCGGTGAGTTTGGATCAGTCATCAATTTCCTGTACTGCTCGGGCAAAGCATGAGCACTGAAGATAAACCCAATTAGAACATCAGAACAAATAGTTTTGCAAAACAATAAAAGAATATAAATCCAACCTTGCAGCAGGGAAAACCCCCAGCAATTGATTGAACGGCTTAAATGGGGTCCCCAATTCAAAGCTTATGTTCAATTTTCCGAGATCCTTAAGGTCCGAAGCAAATGGAGCATAATGGTAAGGATAAAACCTGCAACAACATATGTTTTCTGTAAGACGTGTATTCTACGCAAGAAAAGTGGTTTAAAATTCATAGCACACAATAGAGGGAAATGTTTCATTTAAATCATTATTTTCTAGTTCAAGGTATATGTTCGATCCTCAAAAATCAGAAACAGCAGACAGTTTATGTAGTCACAAAATTCCAAAGTGTTTGTAGATAAGCAAGCAGAATGAGTTGCATGGTCAGGAAGGTAGTAGCATCATATTTCCTATTTGATATCTGGATCAGAAGCTTGAAAATTTATTTATGGATCAAGAACCCAGTTAATAATTTCTTTATGAGCTTTAGAACACAGTAATTTAATCAATCGGTATTTACTTCAAACAGCAGGCATTGCTATTGGAAGATACTATGCACAGTTAGGGGAAGAAAAGAAAGAGGATATGACAATTGGGTGTTTGAAAAGAATCAAACAAGAAAGAGAAGCACAATTTTCATTGGCTTCATTGACATAAACATTAAAACAAAAATAGAGGACAGAAACTTTCCATTGCCAGGAACAAACCCCTTCATAGTAGTAGTGCATAACCCAACATAGACCTTCTGTGTATTTGAGGACCTGTAAGAAATTAATAAACCAGTGAACACATTACGCATCTATATATTAAAAGGGGCGAAGACAACATTTTAATTAGCTATTTAACATCATGGCATGCCTTAAAAACCTCTGAAAATCCTAATTATATCTCACTTGACAGCCAAGGAAATCAAGTTGAACAACTTACTACATCTCTTCGTACATCATCAAGTTCTTCTGGTGATTTTGCAGAGAACTTCTCTTCATAATACCTCTCTTTCCATCCTGGTTCCCCCAGTCTGACCTAAAAAAGTAAATTCGCAAATCAATCACCAGATCAACAAGGTCTAAACACACTCAACTTCAGATAAGAGCGTTTGTTAGCCATAGGAACTATGGCAAGCACTTTATGTTGGATAAATATTTAGATACAGAATATACAAAATGAATTAATTGGTTTCCTGTATGATTCTTCAACATTTTTAGTGATCAATTGACTTAGTTGGGTAAGTAAAATAAAGATGAAGAACTTGAAGGGGGGCAAAAGTGGACGGAGGTCTATACAGAGGAAGAGAGAGGGAAAGCACAGAACATTACCCAACATCAGTTAGAAGTCATTAGTTCTAATAAAAAACAAATGCATAGTGCAGGGAAGCAAAGAAAATTGATAGCCTATGCCAAGGAATTAGCTCACAACATTGAGAGATGAAATTATAAATGGTTAAATAAACATGGACTGAGATCATCAAACTGACTTCAAATTCAAGTATTGTTAACAAAACAAGATCTTTATTCCACCTAAGCCTAACAATAAAATATGTTCATAGTCTCCTCAGGTAGACCACAATGTTATTTAACATTTCCCATTTACTGTGTTGGTTTAGGAGTGTCGAGGTTTCCTTGTGGTTGGAGGATGGGAGGTACTGTGTGTAAACTTTAAGCAAAATGAACAAAGGAAAGCATTCAGCTAATGCTTACATTATCCTCCTCTGGGTTTTCCTGATTGAAAGCATCAGACTTCCCCCGAAGTGACTCCTTAAGCTTCGATTTCAGCTCCTCTTTGTTTTCTTGAATCTGAATCACAGAAAAATTATTAGTTGACTAGAACTTAAATATTCTGTACAATGAAAAAGACAATAGCACAATAAAATAAAGGACAATCCCACTGATGAACATAAATGTTCTGTAAGATAAAACAATAATAACACGAAAAACACAGAAGACAGTCCAACTGATGAACATTTATGCATCTTGATCACTAATGACAACTCAAATTCTTATCAGTTAAATTAGACAAGAAAGGTGTTAAATCTCGGACAATGAAAATAAAACCAATATGCCTCTCCATTCAGAGGAAACATACTTCACTTTCTAGACCACTTTCAGCTTCGACAACAGCAGCCCCTATAGTTGCTCCAAGATCAACCCGTGCAACTTTTTTAGCTCTATTGTGGACCTTTCCATCACCCATGGTTGGGGATTGTTTGCGCTCAATATCAAGGTCAGACAATCTTGTGGTAGCATGGCCAAGCTGATCATGTCTTACGGAAGATGAAGAGCCCTTATGTTGATAGGGGGAGGATAAAGGACCTGAGGCAAGACGAGAACCATGGAATCGATTGACCGGAACTAGAGACTCAGGCTTGTTTGTTGGTTCACAGTCATCTCCTCG
Source organism: Salvia miltiorrhiza (assembly GCF_028751815.1). Classification (NCBI taxonomy): domain Eukaryota; kingdom Viridiplantae; phylum Streptophyta; class Magnoliopsida; order Lamiales; family Lamiaceae; genus Salvia; species Salvia miltiorrhiza. Next base: position 63,753,974 of record NC_080388.1, on the reverse strand, counting down.
TTTAGCTTGAAACTTCTCGCGCTTGATTCTTTCAGCTTGTCTCTGCATATATTAATTATATACACTCACATAAGAATGAATAGATGTAATGTTGACAAGAAAAATTGGAGAATGACTTCCATCAGGTCCAGGGACAAGTCTTTTAATGAATTAAAATAGAGAGCTCATCAAGCCAACCATGATTAAACTAATCAATCTAAATTACTCCAAAGCCAGGCAAAGAACCTTTCAACCCCCACCCCCTCCTGCCCGACACCTAGAAAAAGCAAGGCCAATAACCTAAATAACAGATACTGGAGAATACTGGGGGAAAAACAACAAACACAGAACAATATAAGTGTAACTTGAGTTACACCAAATTAACCTCCTACAACTTGCTTTCATGATAGCCAGCAAGAGGGGAGGACTTTCTTCAGCATCTAGACGCATATTATCTTATGTATATGGTCCACATCTGGATCTGTTCAAATCCTAGATCCCAATTGCAGCATTGCATCATCATACTTTATTAGCTTAAGGTCGTCAAAATTTACTTGTGTACATCATTAACCAAACTTAATAATGAAAAGAATCATAAGAGTGTGCGTGTGTTGGCCTAGCAGTAGGTGGTTAATGCCCAAAGACTGAGGTCTTGGGTTCGAGTTCACCATCTTGCGGTCTTTAAATTTCTTCATTTACTTGTGTAATTTATCAAAGAAAAAAAAAGAATCATAAGACCCACTTTGCTAAGTGTATATCATGGGACAATATCTACCAAGGATGCAAGTCAAGTTCATACTAGAACCCAAAAACTAAGTATAGCCACAATAATATAAAGGAATAATCTGCAATTGACTGTCATACTAATGCTGCATGTTCTGAAAAAGAAAGAACAGAGTTGTAAGTGGAATATAGGGGTAGAAAACCTGGTGCAATCGGGCCCTTTTTTGAAATATTTTATCTTCAAAGGACCCCACAGCTTGAATAAAGTGCTCTACCCTGCTCAGGTTTGGCTGGAAAACAACAAAAAGATAACATATAAAATCAAGTCTCAAAAGTATTTATATGAAGGGGGAGGGTAATTTGTTTTGTGCCATCCAAACTTTGCCAAAACGTTTACCAGCCAAACTATAGGTCCTTTTTTTTTTTGCATTTACTATCTGGAGCTATCACCAGCAAAGTTTTTCTAGAATCCGCACAGATGGAATATCCCTAGAATATTCTGCCTGAAGTGGCTACCAGACAACAATGAAATAAATAGTACAGAGTGAAACCAACCAGTAAAAGAACCATTAATCGTAGCGAGCTGCCGGGCTCATAAAGTGGCCTTGTTTGGATGGCAAAAAACAATTTACCCAAAAATAATGCATACCTTGCTTCCATCAGTCAAGTACCCACCCATAGCCCTCAACTCCTTTTTATAAACAGCCATAAGCAAGTTAATCGCACCCTGTGTATTCAAGAGATTAGGAGCATTAAAATTTAGCAGCACGTTTGAGCACAAAACCATCTATAAAACATACCTCACGAATCTCGAGTGTGGGCATATGCGGCAAAAAGTCATTACCGACAAAGAAGCACATGAAGATGAAATCATCAATAATACATTCGAAATCAATCTCAAAGGGAAGATTAGGAAGCCTCATCTCATATTCCAGATATTCACGAAGAGTCCAAATGTTCAAGAACTGCAGGAAAGTCCACATTAGCATTTGTATATACACACACAAGTATATTTATGATGCTCTATCATGTAATCGTCCAACTTACTTGATAAGGCTTTTTAGGCACAATGTCAGCATCGCCTTTCTCATCAAATTCTCCAGCCTTCCTCTTTGCCTTCCCTTCACAATTTGCAGCTAAATGACCCACTTGACCACAAAGAAAACATTTATCTTGTTGTCCTGGAGTGAACACAACCTTGCAATCACAATTGGAGAAAACACTCATCATAAAGAAGAAAGTTCAGTGTTGTGAGAGAGCTGAATATCCAATTCTGTAGATAATAACAAACTTATGACATGTCACTCATAAGGTTTTACTCAATCCCATTCTCAACATCAACCTGTCACTTCTTTCTAAGAGATCTGAATTAACAGACTTCAACATTGAGTGACTAAAGTAGGTAAAGTCAGAAGGCCAAGTAACAAGTGGCATACCTCTCTAAGTATAGAAAAGTGAACTTCGTGAGTGGCCAAAGCAAGCATGATCAGATCTGCATCCTATAATGCAGAAAGAGATGATACAATAATTGTGGAAGGGCATAAGTTAGGGAAATTTGCCTACAATTTCAACAGATAAATGTCATACCAATCCATACAGACAATGACGGGTATTTGGATCATAGCCAGGAAGATTCCTTTGGAGACGGATATAAGACATGATTTTGTGCTCCCCTTCACCAGGAACATTTGCATCTGAAAGAATAACCTTCATGGAGGCAGAGTAGTTTGCATAATTCATTATAGAAGTTCTGCACATCTAGACATGCTAAAGAAATGAAAGCATAGGCAAATCCATGACAACAATGTCAACAATACCTTGACATTTTTCCATCCAGGATCATTGTTTAGTCTTAGGTGAATGTAATATTGTAGAGCAATGGACAGGACAGCCATAAATGGTGTTCCGGGAGTAATAACATTGGAATCAAAAAGTTGTGATTCCTGTTTGGGAGGAAGCTTTCTCCCTTCATTTTCAAACTCCTGACGCAACCTTTCCTCTTCAGCTGCCTAGAAATCAATGTTGCAGTATGATGAGAAAATATACTTTACACTATATCTTTGTAATGAGGCCATAACAGGGGACATACCGAATCTGCTGCATCTTTGGCTGCTCTGAAACGCCTTGACCGCTGTTGATTCATCTTAGCCCTCGGTGCAACTCCATCTACCAATAAATGCGAGATTGAATTAAATATATGTTGCCAATACCAACAACATATTGCTAATCAAGAATTTTAACCTATTGTGTGTGTGTGTTGACCTAGTGGTAGGAGGTTAATGCCCAATATCTGAGGTCTTGGTTGAATTTCTTTATTTATTTATGTAAAAAAAAAAAAACCCACCTATAGCCATGTAAAGCAGTTTCCTTGGCCGCACCATCACAAACAGTCTATCTATATAGTCAAATATGCACTGAAACACCTCATCAAAGGTGGTTGGAGAAGGCTGCACAAGAAATAGAGTTTATCATCAGATTTTTCCTCAGTGAAAGGAATACATCTACATAGCAGAAACATCCTGACTGAAATCTAATAGAGCCAAAGTAAATCAGAAATTAGTTCTTTAAAAGCACAGTAAGTGCAGTGACTTCAAAACCTTTGGATATATTTCAGGACATTACTACCTTGTTAGGTCAATCAACAGTGAAATAGAATGACGAATGATAATATTTCTTTGAAGTAAAACGTATATCAATTTTGAGGAGTTTTATTCAGGATGCATGTCATGTGAAGTATCTATGTAAAAAAACATTAGCATTCAATCGTTTCCCAGTTAGAATAACAAGTACATCAACAAACGGCTGAATTTACTTAAAGTCAATTGTTTCACCACAACTACTGAACTTTTTAACAGAACAAGTAGGATTTTCGCTGAATCAATTATCAAGCAACTCCAAAAATATGTTCCACAACGATGCATGAAACAGCTGAGTGCCTAAAACTGACATAAGTTAAAACCATCAAATTTATCCAACTTCACAAACTTACCCGGTCTTCAGGGTGAAAGCAGGGATGAATGATTCCGTTCATATCGAGATACAGATTATCGTATTCGATATTGTTGGGGTTCGGCTTGCTCGTATCCACCGGAATTTTAATGCCTTCGATATCCACCGGTTCTTCCTCAACTACGTCCACCACCACCAGTGGATACTTCTCCGCCAGCCACCGATAGAACGCCGGAACTCCCATCGTTAATCAATCGAGCAACGAATCCCAATAATTAAAATAATTGGGATCTAACAAATATTTAGTGGAGAAAGCCACAAAAAAAATGAAGAAAAAGAAATTGAGAAATAGAATTGTTTTATTGGAAATCGGACAAGGATAGTATGAGATCGAAGAGCAGCAGCAGAAGAGAATCCAAATTGTGGTTGCAACAGAACTAGGGCATGCGTTCCAATCGGTTGGGCCGGAGAACCGGGACCAAAACCCGATTTTTTTTGTGTCAATGTATTTTAACAGGGATTGGATTAGATGTTGTACTGCTCACTTTATTGCGTCATAATTTATAATTTATAATCTATAATAATCTAAAAAGTCAATTTTCAATTTATAATTAAATAATGATTTATGATTATAATATAATTAAAAATTTATTTATAAATTATATCATTTTTATTATATTTTTATTTTATTTCTTTTTAAAATTACAAATTTCATCTATTTATAAAATATTTAATATGTATACCAAATTAAAGATAAAGAAAAAAGCTTTAATTTGATAGGAGTATATTTTATGTAAATATTGAATTTAAAATTAAAATTTATATTTATTTAAATATTAAAACTTAACAAAATTCTCTTTCCTCTCTTATCTTTTTTTGAATAAATCTATTTTTCAATTTTTTTTCTTTTTTAATAATATCAATTATTATTATTGTGAATTCTTCTTTATTTTTATTTTTTCTATATTTGCCTAAAATATATTCATATAAAAATTATATTTTTTATTATATTTATAAAGATAATAACTGAGTTGTTATCAATATTATATATATAAAGAAATATAAAATATTTTTCATGCATTGCACAGTGTAAAATGTTAATTATATATTAAAACATGAATCTTTAATTATAAATTTATTGTGAAATTGAGTGGCAATTGTAAAATTGTAATAGAATTGAAGGTTTGTTTGTATATTATATTTTCTCTATCTTTGTTTCCTTTTTTTCTCTTTCATTTTTTTTGTAAAATCATACTTTTAATGAAAAAAAATATTCAATATTATATTAATTTTTATTCGCTTTCATTTATCTCTGTAATGTTGAAATCATACTTTTTTTTAATTTTGTTTTCTTTTGTTGGTGAAAAAAAAAAGTAGATGTCATTTTTGTTTCTTTTCAAAAAAGTTTACACGGTCATTTACTTATAATTATTCTAAATTAAAATATTTTAAAATTGTAATAGTTTTTAATGCAATTAAGGAGAATAAAATTTGTATTAACTTTAATATAAATTTGTAAATAAAAAAATTAGCTATATATCTTAAAATTAGAATTTAAATATTATATAGTTTTATTTAATTATGTGTACAAATTATTTATTTATTTAATAATATTTTCCTTTTTGTATTTTTCGTATTTTTCCTGATTTTTTAATTAGTTTTGGGCTATTTAAATATGAACTTTTAATAATAATACAATTTGAACTTTTAAGAGTCCTAAATTGCTATATTAAATGACGACTATTAATTTTGTTGTATTGATATTTAAGTGTTATTTGCTCAAAATGAGATTAATTTAAATTATTTGATTAACAATTTATAAAAATTTAATTATTATTATTTATATTTAATTATTATATACAAAACTTATTTAGTTGATAATATTGTTATTATACACTATTTTAAATCAAATACTAATATTTAAATTAACATAATTTTTTTACCAATTAATCTAATTCATAAATAATGTCATTTTGACATTTTTACATAATTTAAAATTTTACAAATAAATAAATCGTGTCCCATACATTGCACGGAAGGGTGCATTAGTTATATCTACTTAAAGTAAACAAGTTATAAATAAATTTATTAGGATTTGTTTTCCATGAAATTATTTATAGGAACCACGTTTTCAATTAATTTTACTTTTTCCTAGTTTTGGAATAAATAAAAAATTCTTAATCATATTTATCTTTTTCCGGGACAGCGGCTAGCCTACTCCTGTTATCTTTTATACTGAAGGCCAACAGCAAAAATCTCTAATTGAATAATTAAAATCATAATCCAAATATCAATCAAGGCCCAAAGTTTAGAGCCTATTACTCTATATTTCTCTCAACTCTTTCTTCTTTCTGCAGATCTCGTCTCCCTCCCCATTGAAAATTCTGCAATTCTTCCTCATTTTTCATATATATTACATAGATTACATAGATATGACATGACATGAGCTCAAACTTTTAAAATGTACGAAATCTGGCCCAAAACCACACATAAGGCTCAACCGCATTAACAGTTAAACTAGCCCAACAAATAAAATTTAGAAGCCCAAGATTTTAAGATTGCCCAGATATTGGTTTCAAAAAAAAAAGATTGCCCAGAAATTGAACAAGTTCTTTAAAACAAATTTTAAAACCTAAATCTATTTAGGGGCGCAACATAGACTAATATAATCTCAACGTATTGGCTCAAAAAAAATCTCAACATATAAAATTTCAATGAATTCCACTAGCTGAGATTCAAATAATGTCACATTAAATAAATAAATAGATTTAAACTATTACATGCACCAACAAATACCAATGCAACCATTCGATGGAAATGATACTATTGAGTAATCTTAGCACAATAAAAAAAATGCATATATTCCTACAAGTCAAAGTTGTCCAAACCGTAGTAATGATATCCAGCTTCCAGTACTAAAAAACCGCAAAAGTAGGAAAGCTACTCAAGTCCAAGAAATCAAGATTTACAAAGCCAAACCAAGAGCTGTAAACTTCATACAAATGAATTAAAAAAAGTCAAAACATTTTTTTTTTGTAATTTATCAAATTAATAATATACATGATAAGTTTTACGATATTAGAACTAAAATAAATATTTAAAACAAAACTAAAATATTAAAGTAGTCTAAACGTGAGCAATTCTCACGAATGGTCTTAATATAAGATGAGCGGCACATCACTTCTCTCATGGAGAAACTTAGGAACACCCATACTTCCATATATATATATATACACACACACGAGGGAACGTTCCAATGAGATTCCATGTATGTGGTGAGATCTTAGATTAATTTGTAGTTGTTGATTTTATGTATACTATATCTTATATTTATCTAGAGGACGTAAATTTTTACTCGGGTTAGAATCCTAGAGGGAGCGAAAATTTTACCAATTTTTTCAATATCATTATTTATCAGCATATATTGTCTTATTCATTTTCATTGTACTCATGATCTCACGAAAAATAACAATCTCACTTAAATGCACTCCTATATATATATAGGAGAAAGTTCAATAGAGAAACAAATATTTTCAGATAAAGGAGACCAAATCTCAGTCGTTGATCTTATCTAATCTAACGAATCAGCGTTTGTTCGTTTAACGTTCATCGCAGAATTGTGTTGAACATATACAGGGTTCGAACCCCCAAACTCCCAAACATTCAACAAATTATTGGTATGTTGTCATGACATGTTCAATGTTTCTTCATACTCTACTTATATATCCGTTTTTATGGAACTTAACTATACATGAGAGGGCTAAAATAAGTATACTTCTTAAGATATAAAATAAAAATCATTTTCAACCCTTAGATCATCAAGATCTACGGTTGATTCGTAACCCTATTGGATGGATTTATGGTCCTGAGTTCGAATCTCAAATGTAGCAAAAATTTATTTTTTCACAATTCATACCTTTATACAGCGAATTCATACGTGTTCTACATAAAATTCATATATTAAAAATTGCTCTTATTTCTTATTTTAAGATATGCTCTCACGGTAGCCCACCCCTATATATATATAGGGGTGGTGGACTACTGTTATAACACATCTTAAAATAAGAAATAAGAACAATTTTTAATATATGAATTTTATGTAGAACACGTATGAATTCGCTGTATAAAGGTATGAATTGTGAAAAATAAATTTTTGCTACCTTTGGGATTCGAACTCATAACCATAAATCCATCCAACAGGATTACAAATCAACCGTAGATCTTGATGATCTAAGGGCTGAAAATGATTCTTATTTTATATCTTAAGAAATGCTCTTATTTTAGCTCTTCCATATATATATATATATATATATATATATATATATATATATATATATATATATATATATATATATATATATATAGGGGGCCGCTCCAATGAGACCCCCTAATTTTAGTGAGATCTAGGGCACGATCTAGTGCGTTTATTTTATCGATCTTATGGCTAATATTGTATCTGGAGGATGATTTTTTTTCGCAGGGTTCGAATCCTGGAGGGAACATAATTTTTAAAATTTTGTTATTCATCAGTATATATTGCATTGTTCATCAGTATATACTGCCTTTTTCATCAGTATATATGTCTTATTCATTACCAGTTTTTTAAATTTTATTTTTTTTCATCAGTATATACATCTTGTTTCTTTAGATATATGTCTTGTTCATTAGTATTATATGTCTTATTCATTGTCCTCATGTTACACGAAAAATAGGGGGTCTCACTAGAGCGCGCCCCTATATATATATATATATATATATATATATATATAGGGTTGCATTATATGGAGACCACGAACTGTTGGACGTTCATCAAATTATATTGAACATGTTAGTAATTTCGTTGGACATTCATAAAATTATACTGAATTTTTTGGGGTTCTCGGGTTCGACCATGTATATGTTCAACATAAAAATCCGTTGAACATGACGTGAACAAATATTGACCGTTAGATTAGATAAAATCAACAGCTGAGATTTGGTCTCTATTCTTTGAATATTTAGTGGTCATCATTGAACTTCTCCCTATATATATATATGTGTATATGAAATGAGATACACTAGATTCATTTTTTAAGCATAGAAACTATGATCCATTCTTTTCTTTATATATACTTATTTATAATAATATACAATAATTGTTTCATCATGATAATAAATTACAATAATACTTTTTTATATGAGAATCGCAAATTATACAAAGATCAATAATCCTACATATTAATTTCTAATTAACTAAAACCGGAAGTTTTTATTTAATCGGCAACCATTATAGATAGATATTAATATATTTTGTGTTGAGATACATGATGATTGAATTGATCCAGCTCGGAAATGGACCCTCCAAACATAGTGCCGGCTGCCGCCCCCTCCTTCAGAATCACAGAACAACATTTCATAGATGTTGCGTACACTTAACTAATTACACATATATGTCCACTATATACACACACGCACATTCATATTATCGCGCGTTGATATATAATTTGATTTAGCATCTAATATAGTCGATTAAATACAAGATTTGATTAGCATTAGTCAATTACTCAATTAGAAGAGTGTGAATGCGTGTAGTAATTGTTAGCCTGCAGTACATGTGATGAGGTATCAACTATCAATGGTGGAGGTACATCCGTAAAGTCCTTTGTTTCTCCTGTTTCCCACATCTTAGCTGTAAATGGCCCACCTCTCAACATTAATTAATTTCATTTTTAAATTCTCATAAGTAGTCATTTTTCATGACCTCTCATCTTCTTTTTTCCTTAAATGTGCTTTTTAGTTGGAGATCAGCCATTTTCATCCGCCTTCTGCATGTTCTTGCTGCCGAATTATCGATTCATCATATCCCTAGCTCATTTTCTTTTTCTTTTTCTTTTTCAATTCATCTAAACAAGGATTGCCAGGTGCCAACTTGTTAATTACCTGATTGAAAATCTGTTAGAAAAATTTAAGAATCTTGTTGTATTTGTAAGGGATGGAGGGACATGGCTATAAAATGATGTTACAACCTAAAACATATGCCTACCCTATTCACCAAAGCAAAGAAAGCTTCATTGAGCTCTGCAATTTGGGAGGTGGTTGAGTTTGGAAAGAAAATTTATTTGATTGAATAAGGCAGGCATGCGGGTTGGCTGACACAACTCGTACATTTCATTGTTGTCTTTACAAGAGTAAAGGGAGGCATAGGTAACATGCTCATCATGTTCACATTATTTCCTCTAGCTTCACATTTCATTTGCCCAATAATGTGCTTTTTATAGTCAAATCATGAATAGAATTACTTGTATGGAGTACTTAATTAGTACCAAGAAATCAATAATCGGTCCATGTCAAAGTCTTACCATAATATATTGGGATGATTTTGATAATTGAATCAATCTACCTCTTAATTCTTTTCCGAAAGTCTACGGGGGGAATAAATTGTGCACCACAAACTAAGACAAAAAGAATCATGATGGTTACGAGGTGAAGCCCTCAAATTAGATATCATGTTACCGATTGGCTTTCGGTGAGGAAATGGTAGGGCCTTGAAATTATATGTATTTTCAAAGTGTTTAAATGTCACAAGCACCAACAAATTTCATTCACAGAACATGGGGCATTCAAAACATTTCCATGGCCCCATTACACTTGTTGCTTTCTCACTTCAATACCATGCAAAATTCCAAATCCTTAATTGTTTATTCCTTTTTCTTTTTCCTCTATACATCCACAACAAATATAAAAATATCAAACTACAATCATTCATAATGCAATTATTGCCACTTTTAGCAGTTTCGATCCTCAATTCCACTATATTTATACACTAATTAACGTGTTCCTTTATTTTTATAAAAATAAAAATATTACTATACAATACATCATAACTAATTAATACTTATTACTACAGTTGAAACTTAAAATCTATAATATGAAATTAATTATATCTCCCTATTTTAATTAGTGAGTTTTAACTAATAATTTTAAAATCTATAATATGAAAAGTAGAATCTCCATTTTGAAATTGATTTCAGTGACAATTTTATAATTTCTCACAAGTGAATGACCTATTGTAATATATACAAAATAAGATTAACTAAAAATAATTAAAACTTAAGATAATTCGATCGATCTGGGGTAAAGTTGTGTGGCAAAATAATTACTCTTGTTTCTCCCTACTTTAATTTCATTCTTTCTCACAGTTGTACTATTCCTTTCATGAAAATATATACAACATGCATTTTGAATTGAAGATAGTGACAAGATATTTAATTTGATATATTATATGTACATAATAAAATTTCAAATGAATAAGTTATGATCATTTCAAAATTCAAATAAATTATATATATAGAGTGTATATATATATATATATATATAGTATATAAAATTCGTACTATACTAGTTTGTAACTCCTTGATTTTCTACGGGATATCACTTTACATTATAATTTATAAGTAGAAATTATAAAAATAATTTGATACTTGGACATAATTTTGCTAGGTGTAATCGTTGGTTGTGATGGAGCATGACGATTAATTAAAACGGTGATGTTAATATAGTTCAGTTATCCACACTCTTTAAGACCTATATACTCATATTAATCTCAAATATAGTTAAAAAGTGATTTTATTACTTGTGTTTAATCTCAAACTTGTATAATTTTACTCACTAATTACCCAAACTCATTTGAATCTATAAATATAATTATTAATAGTTAAATATTCGTTGCAATAACAACCCAATTTTTTTTAACAGAACAACTCGAAAAGTAAATATTACAATATAAGCATTATTACATAGTATAAATACTCTTTAATTACATATTCTCATCTCAAGCCGGCCGCTTAATAATATCGATGACTCCCGAAACTCATTTGAATTTATAAAAAATAAGTTATTACTCCCTCCGTCCCTGAAATAAGTTCCTCTTTTTCCTTTTTGGGACGTCCCCCAAATAAGTTCCTCTTTCTTTCTTTCCATTTTTGGACAACTATCTCACCACTAATAATACTTTATTTATTCTTACTTTTCACTTTTTCACAACTCTCAATACTAATTATAACACTTTTTCACATTTTCACCACTCCCAATACTAATTATAACATATTTTTCTCCACTATCAATACACTTTACTATTTTTCCTTAAAACCGTCCCCAAAGAGGAACTTATTTTGGGGACGGAGGGAGTATAATAATTGACTATCTATCTTAGTAAACACAAATATTTTAATATTAATACTCATTCCGTCTATAAAATTAATTTTGCCATTTTAGTTCGTTCACAAAAAAAGTACTTATTCATATTTAATTTTTTAGTAAATATACCCCACTAATTATAACCTTTAATATTACCCTATATTTATCAATATATATTTTCACTACTCAATGCAATAGTGAATCAAATTAGAATCATTATTCCACTCACATAATCCACTTAATTACTCCATTCGTCCCGTTAAAAATGACCACATTCTTTTCGGCACAGAAATTAAGAAATTTATTGTTATGTTTTAATTGAGTGGTCCATATTTTTAAATGACTTTTTATTTATCTTAATTACTTAATTAGCAAACAACCTGCCAGCAACTCTCCGTCGCGGCCGAAACATCCCCAAATTCTCCCCCTTTCTTTGAATCGAATCCACATCCCTCTTATACTTCCCCAAACCAGAACAAAAAACAATGAAAAGAAAAAGGAAATTGTAAAAACATGATCTGAAACAACGACGCCAATCCAGTGTCGCCGCCAAACCACCGCCTGGAAACAACAACGATGGCGTGAGGGACGAGCGCCGCCACAAGGAGGGGAAAGAGTCGCCGCCTGAACCCTAGCTTCTTTCCCAAACTCTAACCACTGACTGTTTAGATTTTCGGCCACCATGGATCTAACATAAAATATGTACAGAGAGAGAGAGATAATTTGTGGAATTAGGGTCGCCGCCGCTCCTCACCCAAACCCTTCCGGTCACCGCTGACATAAAAAGCCCTAGCCCCCAAATTGGCGGCGGCGGCAAAGAACAAACCCACGTCGCCCTCGCGGCCCTCCGATTCGAGGAAAACCTAGAACCCATCGTGTTCTCCAAAGCCATCTCCAAACTCAAGGAACCCAAACCAGAGAAAAAGAGAGAATGGGAGATAAATCGGGCACCGGAGAAAAGAGAGATAAGGGATAGGTCGAGGGGCGAGAGGCGGCGGCCGACGCTGGTATCGTATAAGATGAGAGAAGGGGGAGGCTGTCGTCCGCCTATGTGTGTTTGTGTGTGTGTGTGTTATAACTTAAAGAGTGTTTTAAGTTTGATTAGAATTTTAATTAAATCAATTAGTTAAACATAATTAAACACTAAATATTTTCATTTTAAGAAAGTTGCCACTTAATTTTAGTAGGACAAATCAAAATGGAAATGTTGCCACTTTTATTGGGACGGATGGAGTATAATTTTAATATATTTTTGTCAATATTGTCATTTAGACCCACCACTCAACCAAATTAATCAATTTAAAACTACTACAAAAGTGTTAAATGAGATTTTTTTTTTTGTGGACAGATAGAGTAATAAAAATAGTATAAATAAAAAAACATGTGAGATTTCAATTTATTTATAATCTTCAATTTGTGAAGATTTCTATAATATCAATTAATTAATCAGAATAATGAAGTTGAGACACTTAAAGACTCTCCTTTCTTAGAGGTCTTGGGTTCAATCTCGTGTGCGTGCAATTATTTTCTCACCTTTATGTGGTGTATAGGTCTCGTCTATGTGGGAGTTGCTTATTTGATTATATATTAGATACCCCTTGTAATTCTTTGAAAAAAAATAGTACCTTT